>NC_088783.1:55478394-55790394 GCF_958450345.1 Calliphora vicina | reverse complement strand
TATCAAAACGGTACTTATATTTCCTTTCTATCGTAAACCGTTAAAATGTTATGTGGATTTAAAAATGTTTTGTTAAGGCAAACTAATAAAAAAAATTCTAAACTTTTTTTACCAATTATTATTTTCTTGTTAAATAAATAACTTTGAAGCCTCATAACTTTTTAATGGTTAGTGATAGAAATGAAATATTGGAGTGAAAATTTTCCAAAAAAAAGGACGCCATTATTTCTATTTACGCAAAAACCTTCAGAAAAATGATGATACCCGCAAATCAAATTTTTGAAATTAACTCATATTTGCTGTAGATGTTTTTATTAGAACGTGATATCAGTAAAAATTAATTTCATAATTATTTTCTTGAACTAATCAAACTATGTTTTTGTTCACGAATTGAAACATATGTATATGGGCATAGACAACAACTAGATAGGTAACTGAGAGCCAAAAACGGAAGTACATAGGGTACAACTAGAGGCGCAACTGAGAGTAAGCTGAGAGTAGCAATAATTACTCTCTCACACGTACTTGTGATATGTGAATTCAACATACTTGTGAGAGAATTGAAAACATCAAAATACTTGAAATTTTAACTATGATTTTCCAACTAAATATAGACCGAACCACTTTATTACACTTCTATACAATTATTGGCACATTTTTTGAATACTTTGTAGGACACTTTTTTGCCGAAACACGTTAATTTTGCTCAAACGAAAAAAAATATTTTTTATTAATTTTTGACACTTAATTTTATTTGTGTAGAATTTAATTTATAAAACAGAGTTTAAATTTTTAGCATTGAAAATAGAAGATAATTTAAATAAATTAAAATGTAAACATTTTTGTGTGTCTCAAAACTATGTACTAATACATTCTCACGACTTAGGTTTTTGACAACAGACTTAGGTTTTTTCTCTCTCAGTAACGCTTCTATGGATATATTATTCTATGCGGAAGTATGTTGTCAGAAACCATGATACAACCATTAGAAGGTAGAATCACTAGGGAGAGAGTTTAGAATGCTATGCCTTGTTACGTCAAATAATAGAAAAATAAAAAACAGAAATCCAAATATACGAATAATAACAAATGAAAATTGAGAAATATTTTCTTTATATTTGAAATACGAAAAAAAAAATCATTTACGCCTTTTACTGGCGCAAGAGAAGGTGTCACATTTGGCATCAGACGTGCACATTTTGTGGCTTGATGCCACAAAACTTTAGCTCTCTAAAGTCAACGACTATGATTATGATGGGCCATTATCTCTAACAGCGCCTACGATATACAGCTCACTCACAGCTCGCTATTACTAAACATACAAAGCGCCATCTTCTAGAAGTCTCGTGAATAATCTAAGGGAAAAATTCAAATGCTATATTTCCACAATGATCACATACAGCTTTCAAAGGTGTTTCACATTTAATGTTGTCATACTTATAAACAATGTTAGTAGAAAGAAGCACGTTATCAACATATTTGATAAGTAGAAGTTTATATTGATGTTTATGAACATGATGAATGTTGCAAGCATTAAATTCAAATTGATAATGAAATTTCGTAACAATATATTAATTGAAATTTTTTTATAAAACAAATAGAATAATAAACAATTAAGAAAGTATGGTCGGTCATAATACCCTACACTAAGTAAAAGAGCAAAAACATTTTTCTTTTAAAATTTCAATAAATTATATTTTTGAGTGATTTTCAGAAGTGGGAGCTATGACTAATTATGGACCGATCGTAACAAAATTTGGTAACATGAATTTTGTATATATAAAACTAATTTGGAGCGGAAATTTGTGTAGATACATATATAAATTAAACATTTATGGCCGATAAAGTCCAATTTCGGGAGGACATTTGTATGGGAGCTAGGTGAAATAATGAACCGATTTTAGCCAGTTTCAATAGGCTTCGTCCTTGGGCCGAAAAATAATATGTACCAAATTTGATCGAAATATCTTCAAAATTGCGACCTGTACTCTGCGCAAAAGGTTTACATGGACAGCCAGACGACCAGCCAGACGGACGGAAGGACGGACATCGTTTAATCGACTCAGAAAGTGATTCTAAGCCGATCGATATACTTTAAGGTGGGTGTTACACCAATATTTTTTGGCGTTACAAACATCTGCATAAACGCATTATACCCTCCCCACTATGGTGGTGTAGGGTATAAAAATTCAGTTTAGCTTACATGGACAGCCAGCCAGACGGACGCCCAGTGGCACCATTTAATCATTTCTGAACTATAATTATTTTCTAACTTTTTCGTGACTTTACATGGCGCAGTGGTGAAATATGTGGATCAGAAGACGTTGCTAACATGTTGCAGAGGTTCTCATTTTGTCTTACCCTTGATAATATGAAAGTGTTCAGAAATCTATATAACGGTGTTCCAAAATTTTTTTTTTTAGAATTTTGGAACGCATACCTATTTTTTTATATATATAAAACTATAGTTACATATGAAAATTTGTCTTTCTATCATGATTTCAACCCGTGCCAATTTTTCAGTTTTTGTAAAAATTTTGGCATTTAGTTATTACTTTTACAATTTAGTTTAAAAGAATCGAAATGTGTACATTAGAGTGCACCAAGATTGTATGGACGAAAAAATGTTTCTAGGTACAGGCCGCCCCCCCCCCTCCAAAATGGTTCTATGTATTGTAGAAACTCGTTATGTAAAATATTAGGATGATAGGATAACGCTAACTGGTGCCGCAACGACGCTGAAGTTTTGAGGTGCATTTACAAGGGGGAAAAATGCAATTTTTTTTGGAATTTAATTTAAAATAATCGAAATGTACACGCAATTGTCGTTCTAATAAGATATAAAAGACAAAAGTTGGTTAAAAAATGTTAAAGTTATTAAAAAATCGCCAGGCCATTAACGTATCTCAGGCCACTAGAACAAGAAATGTAGGAACAAAATTAACATATTTTGAGAAATATTATAATAAAAGTACATTTTTACTTAAAATATATCCATATTTACTTGTATGTGAGTTTTTATCTTTATAGGATACAATTAACCTATTCGCAGGTATGACCAAAAAAAATATTTTTTTTAACGGCAGCTTCAAAACTCCAATTTAAAATTTTCAAAAATTTTGTTAAACAAATTTCAGAATTTTTAACCTTTTAACATTGGGATTTATTGAGAACATAACAGAGAATAAAAATATGAAAAAGTATGACAATTCCTCCTATAGTTTTTCCGTACCTGCGATTTAAATTTTGAAATTTTCGAGAAAAACCAAATATTTGACCTTTTTTTGTCGAGTGAGCTTTATTTCCTTACTGTTATGAATTTTAAGTAAAACCTATTCATAATATTATAGTCCTGGTAAATTTAAATACATATGTTCTGAAAGTTTTACTAAAATTACGTACACATTTCGATTCTTTTAATTTAAATTGCAAAAGTAATTATTTAATGGCAAAATTTTTACAAAAATTTTAAAAATTGCATTTTTTTCCCATTATAAATGCACCTCAAAACTAAATCGCAAGTCGGCACGGGTTTAAAAAAAAATAATTTAATAAAACAATTCGAAAAAAATTAGTTTTCAAAAAAATTAAAAAAAAAACTGCAAAAAAATTTGGCTACTTTTCCATCAACCATGGTCAAGTGGAATTCGTAACTACATACAATTTATTTTCCCTCACTGATTTCGAGCTTTGTTGGTTTAATCTTATTTATTTGTTCTTGAATGTCTTTCACTGTGCTTCTTAAGAGTTCCGGCGATTCTCTTGCAAACTGAAATATTATTGGTCGATAATAATGTATTAATGATGGTCGTCGAGTTTTTTCAACACATTTTTGGAATCATGTCTTTTTTTCAAAATTTTATCTCTAACTAAAAAACTGGGGCTATGTATATGGAAAAGAATAAGCAAGGAACTTGTTTTAAAAATATGTCAAATATAGAAATTTATAGTTTTTTTTTGTTATTTTCCATCAAAGTTGAGAAATATTGCAAAAATTGATAGTTGGTAAATATAGATTTACCTGCAAAAACTCAAAACAAACAGATACTGTATCTGAAAGCGGACCAAATTACCTAAAAATAGTCTGCTTGAACACTGAAAATCAGTCAACTTTGAAGGGCTATATCTTCTAAACCAATTTGGAATCGTTGGACAATTTCCTATAAAATAGGTTTATGCAATTATTTTTAGGGGCACATGCAGTTTTTGCAATCTCACTAGTTCTACAGGCACTACTGTGGGACGCTAAGAAAGTGAATCTGATCGAGTCCTTAGCGCCAAATTATCGTATGTGACATTTTCTCAATTTTTTTTTTAATTCTGAAATTAAAATTTTATGGGCCGACTGATATTTTAGAGTTCTAAGAATATCAAACTTGTTCATAACTTTATAAAATATTGGGAAATTGACTTTTGAACTTAGTCTGATAGATCGAAAAAAAATAATATAAATTATTGTTTGAAGTTTTTTGGGTTTCTTTTGCAGTAGACTTACTGGAATAGCAAAAACTATTTTTGCTCACCCTGATTATTATGGAATGTTTGCCTGAATATTTATGCTGTGGTTTCACATGCAATTGTGTGTGTGTATCGAAATAAGTGAGTAAATTTTTGTATATAACACATATAAAGTCACTTTAAAATAAACTTGCATATTCAAACAATACTAATGTATTTCATAAATGTAATTATTACGATATTGCACTGTTCTTGTTGTTGTTGTTTATAGATGTTGCTGTTTTATACGTTTGTTTGTTAAAACATTTTAGTGGTAAATTAATCTAATAAATAAACAATACATTTATACTAAAGGACTATTATAATGTTATTATACCCTTCAGCATGAAAGACAAGGACAGGCATATACAATTTTGTCATTCCGTTTGTAATTTCTACATTTTTCTTTTACGAACCCAAAAAGAATATATGTATATTCTGGATCTATATAGATAACAGAATCGATATAGCCATGTCCGAATAACTTACAATAATAATGCATACATATATCAATATATACGCTATAGTCCCGGTATGGTAGCTATTTAAAGTGAGAGAAGCGGCCCACAAATGGCTGAGATAAAAGCAAAAAACTACTACTACATGATTTCTGACCTATTTTTAATTCATATAAGGATTATTATGTCAGTAACACAGGAAATATAGATATCTAATGATAGCTATTTCAAATACCTAACCAACGACGCACAGTGGTATGAGAATAAAAAAAGAGGGAAATAAATCTGTCATTTCTAAACCCTAACGCCGATTTGAATGAAATTTCACATGCGCAAAGAGATAGTGCAGTCGAGTTTAAATTTTGAACTTGGACCTCATGACCCCACCAGGAGCGGGACCAGGGGTTCCCAAAGTAGAACACCTCGGGTATCTTCAATTTTTAAAATGATCCTATTTTTTCGTTTGTGTTCAGATTTAAAAAGAATTACACATACAGAATCTGCTCGTCAAGCATTACATAAAACTTCGTCGTGGCTATTATAGCTTAGGAGATATTCGCATTTGAAAATTTAATTTTCAACATTTTTACCCTACACAATTTTTTTGGTGACCGCGATTGGAAATATTCTCCGATTTTATCCATTTTTCTTTTATAGGATTAACAATAGATCTATATCTCAAATAAAGAAAGAAATGTTTAAAAATTATGACTGAGTCCAAAGTTACATGCATTTGAATATAAAAAAATTAAAAAAGGCGATTTTTCGCAATTCTTTTGGGAAAAAAGTACTTTTATTCTTTTTAAGTTATCTAAAAATGTTCTAAAAGGATGTATAATGAATTTGTACTTTTTGAAAAGCTAACTTTACGCCAAATATTTTAAATGAAAAAAACATTTGTAAATTTTGATACCGACGGGATTAGGTCCATTCAAAAAATGCCTATTTTTTATGTAAAATTCAACTTCAGGGCAAAAATTCTCAAATCGCATACTCGATATCGAAATATAGTAACCTATTTTATTTGGCCCAATAAGCTCTTAATTATCTTGTAAAGGGTTCCGATAACCCCGCCCCTATTATGGATATCATAGCCAAAAAACGAAAAAATCCCATTTTTGGGATTTTTCAAGATTTTTTTGGGAATTGCGGGATACTAAATAACAAATTTCAAAATTTGTTTTTATTTTTCCATTCCATTTTTTTAAATCGGAACACAAACGAAGAAATAGGATCATTTTAAAAATTGAACATACCAGAGATGTCCTACTTTGGGAACCCCTGGTCCCGCTCCTGGTGGGGTCATGAGGTCCAAATTCAAAACTTAAACTCGACTGCACTTCTTCTTTGCGCATGTGAAACTTCATTCGAATCGGCGTAAGGGTTTAGAAGTTAAAAATTTATTTTCCTCTTTTTTATTCTCATACCACTGTGCGACGTACATAACGTCATAGAAAATAGAAAATATTTTTTAACCCAATTTTTTTTCACCAGGAAAAAGTAATAATGGTCCGTGCTAGATTCTTTTAATTGTCACCACTTCTTGAATATTTAGGTGGGTATTTAATGTAATGGCTTAAATAAGATCCATGTTACTTGTCTATTTTTCTTTCTTAATATTTCTCTACACCAAATTTTGTTAAATTTTTAAACTAAACACATTCTATGCAGTAACGTGTGTATTTTTGACAGAAATATTTTTGCATTTAATCCTGGCTACTAACATTTAAACTCAATTAATGTCTACATTGTTTAACTTAAACAATAACTAACCACTGGAAATGCTGCTATTTTTTAGTTCTAACCAAAAAAAAACAAAAACGAATACAAAAATGTTTTAAACAATGTAATTGTACTAAATACTTAGTACAAAACAAATCACCATGAGTGTCACATGTCCATCATTGTTCATCTTACTGTTTCTGCTTGCGTTTTTTTTCTTCAGTAGTCAACGGCAACATCCACATCAGCAGCATTGTGACATAATGAAGAAACATGTATTTGTATCATCATCATTCAGTTAGTTACATTACATCTCACCATCACAACTGTGAAGTCTTCACTCTTTGTTAGCTGTCACTTAACAAAATGTCATTTAAATATCACACAAAACTAAATGCGTTATCAACAGTAACATTTTCCACCAACATGCAGTAACGCCATCAACCATTATAACAAACAAACCCTTCAAATAGATATGGCATTCTATGGTGGGGATTTTCGTCAGTGTGATTGCATCTGTTAGCGAGGTGGATCAACTATTTGGATCTTATTGGTCACTATGCTTGCAGATGGTCAAAATTGTGATAAAAGGTCTAAATTTACAGGCAAATGGACATAATTTGATTTACTTACATATGTATACTTTATAGGTTTTTAAGAAATATTTTGATTTGGCTTATTTGCAGCTTTTATCTAACTATCCTCGTATATATTTTACTTCATGTGTGTAACTATTTCTTTACATCTTAACAAATGTCTATTTTGTAACTACATATTTTCGTTGTTTTGTTTCGGTTGCAGTTGCATAATAGTTGTCATTATTGTTGCACAAAATCATTACAACCACATAAATAAATACAACATTGTTTACACTAGGGTGGTCCTTATTTTAGACTTTTTTGGATTTAAAACACCAAGACTTAAAATTGTTCTCTGTCATCTAAAAACTAAAGGCAGAAAATTTGATCAAAATCAGCTAATGTTTAGATTTTGTATTTCATTTACTCATAGATGTTCAAACATAAAAATTTTTTTATTTAGTTCAATACAAATAAGTCTTATTTCTCGTCTAAAATTATCCAAATACTTTATAACCTTATATTTCTGCATGGTTCAAATAACAAATACAATATTTTTATTGAAATTCATTGAACAAATTCGTCTTGCAAACGTAATGAGAAAAAATGAATGTAAATATTACAAATGACTTAAAATATGCAGTTCCAATTAGCAAATATTTACATTTTCCTAGATGTAGTTGAAAACGAATTAAATTTTTTGTCACGTTTTTGAACCCATGTTTATTGCTAATACAGTTGAAACAATAAAATGACAAAACCTTTTGCACTAAACACAATGCTCTAAAATGCTATTGAAAGATGGAAAAAATAAAAATAAATTATTAGCTTTCTTTAATTCAAATACTATCGAATGTCGCGTTCTCGTCCGTAAAAATGACAATATATGACTTCATTCATCACAAGAACTGCAGAAGGATTAAAATCAGGTAATAGGAAAAGTGTGAAGGGCAATTGGATTGGTACAATATCTATTTATCATTTTACATCCCTGCTGAAAGTGTCGGTGTATTAAAAGGTTATTGAATATTCGCTATAATTCAGACACATTGTCCAAACCACTGCACTATATCTAATTTTAAACATTTTTGTGGCCAAAACTATAAGGAAACAGTGAATGAAATGAAAATCGGTATACGGAGATTTTCAAGGTTTCTGATTTCGAATCTGAGGTAAAATTTTTCAAATTCAAAATGGCGGATCCAATACGGCGGCGTAAATTTTAAAATATCTTCTAATTTGCATGAAAATCAGTTGAAGAGAGTATTCAAGATTGTTGATTACGAATCTGAGGTAGAATTTTTTAAATTCAAAATGGCAGATCCAATATGGCGGCGTAAATTTTAAAATATCTTCTGATTTGCATGAAAATCAGTATAAGGGAGTATTCAGGATTGTTGATTTCGAATCTGAGGTAGAATTTTTCAAATTCAAAATGGCAGATCCAATATGGCGGCGTAAATTTTTAAATGTATTCAACATTTGCTGATTTCGAATCTGAGGTAAAATTTTCCAAATTCAAAATTTTATTTCCAAAACATCAACAAATTTTTTTTTTCCTTGACATAAACCGCTTCAAAATATTGCCGCATTCAACTTTAGCAACAATTGTAAACAGCAGCATTCTTCTCTTCTTTCTTTTGTTCATCCAAGCAAACTTCCGCAAGTTAGTTATTTAGCAAGCGTAGGCTGGCTACGAAAAATTATATTTTTCAAAAAGTGCAACATGAAATTAACAAATTAAACTCAAAATTCTATATTTAACACGTTTAAGATTGTTTAGAGAATTTTCGTTAAATTTTAATATTTTTTATGGTTCAAAGATGTTATAAAACTTTTATATTTACAAATCGATTGGTAAATAAAATTCCAAATAATTTTTTTAGGAATTTATTTGCAACATTTAATTTTTAAAAATGTACCACCATTTAGATTAAATTTTAGGACTTGGCAGCATCGAAATTCGAAAAACTACAAAATGATGGCCACCCTATTGTACACATACATACATATAATTTTACTAACATTCTCTTATTGACAGTAATGTATGTAAGTATATTTGAGTTCCTATGTGTGAGATATTTTGATAATTTCAAGCAAAATCCTTAATAGATTTAGAGAAGTTAAATGTGTTACATAGACATTTCTAACATGATTAGCAATTAATTAATTACATTTTCTCAAGATTCACTAAAGATAAAAATCAACATATTCCTCAATACTCATTTAAACATTATTATGTTTGTAAGAGAATGTAAATTTCCATAGAATTTAAAGTAGAGTAATGAATCTTTAATGAAATAGCTGTACATTTGAAATTATAAGAATTTAAATATTAACATGCAATGAATTTGTAAATTTTTTATATAGAAATCGTATGTCAAATTGCTGGTTATTCACAAAATTCAAAGACAAATTATGTTGTTGCTTAACACTTAATTTATTGTTTTATCTTTAACACTAAATCCCATAAAACTATTTGATAATAATTATTTATTTAAGCCTTAGATTGTTACGGACTTTCTTTAAGCTCTTAAAATAACATAAAATAATATTGTTCACTTTTGTAGCAATAGATTAACTGTGAAAATAGTAACTAATTGTAACAGCACGTGTTTCGGTTGTTTAAGTTTTACAGAGAAAAACCTGTCACAATGTTTTTATTTCAGCCAATAAAATGAAAAGATAAAAATCTCTTTTAATGCAGCCAACTTCAAATGTATGTCTATCAAGAGCCCACTATAAGTAGACTGTTAGCGTTAAAAGCAAAATCTATTTGATCAGATAAAAGGAGTGCAACATCAGCTTATATATAGTTGTAACAAAATGTAGCTGTACAAGTCGTTTAATGCTTGTCACTTGAACTTAGATTATGATGGCCAAAAAGGAACATAATAGTAGCAGTTAGCACTACCGACTATTTAATCCCTGGCAAACAGGGGTGTTTGACTATCTAGCAAAAAGATAATAGGTAGTTTTATTGAATGGCTGGATAATGAAGACTCTATTTATTGTGCTATGGCTTTAGGAAAATTTTATGTTTAGATTTTTATGTATGTAAATATTGTTTGATAGGCTGTAGGCAAGAAGTCCAAAGGCGTTTGTTGATATGCAATTGATTTAATTTTGTCATATATTTTCAACTAAACATTGTTATATTTTAAACCACTTCACCAAAAAAAAATTAATTACCCTGTTTAGGTTTACATACTTATTTTTGAAAAAAAATATTTTTTTTAATTTATATTTTCGAATACAACCAAATATTCTATATTTTGGTTTGTCTTGAAGTTTGAAATTTCAAAATACCTCACTTTGGCAAAATTCTGTATGACAAATATATGTATGTCTGATACGACTCCAATTTTCCAATGTTTTAAAAACGTACCAAACTGTTTGCCCGAATTTTTCCAATCTCCCTTCGCACTCTAGTTAAAAAAATTTCTAAACATTGTTTATAATTTTGCGTTTTATTTTTTCTTAATATGTATTTTCCCATTTGCACCCTTTAATGGTTCGAATTTACAAAAATACTGAATTTAAAAAATCCCTCATAGTGAATCTACATAGGAAGGGGTGCATACATATATTCCAAATTTCATGTCTCTACCCAATGGCGTTTGAGCTGAGGTGGATATGTATAAGTAATATTTTGCAAACTGTCATAAAAATTGCTCATACGCACCATTCTATATAATACGAAGAACGAACTTATAACTACGTATGGCTGCATACTTTTAGGAGCATTAGTATTTGTTAGGGTATTCATTCGACTAATAATCTTTCGATTAATTTCTTACGAATAATTATTCGAATATTTTAAAAATTACCATTATCGAATAACGAATAATTCAAAGAATTTTGTGCAGAATAACAGAATGCAACACCTTATACGGATAGCACTGCGTGATAAAAGACCCGTGTCTCCCAGTTTTGCCCAAAGATATTTGTTGCCTTGGTCTCATTTTTTGCAAAAAAATCATCATTTTCTCAGTCTCATATCTTGCAAACATTCCTGAATTTTGATTTACTCTCTGAGGCAAAGTTGTAGCACTTGTCATAAAGAACAAAAATTGTGAACATATAAAATCAAAAACACTTCATCTTCAATTACAAAATCGCAAAAAACTTTAAAAAAAATCGATTTTTGTTTACCTTTTTTTCCCTGTTCAGTTCCATAGTAGCAAAAAGAGTTGGGAGTAGTGCACTAAATGTTGAGTGCAATCAACATTTCACTAGCACTAAATATTATTTTAAAAAATATATTTTTAACTAATTTTCATCAGCTTTAGTGGTAGTGAAGCTTATATTTTTATCACTAATATTTTTTAGTGATAGTGATATTTTTTTAACTATAAATCAATCATGAAGTTATTCCAGTTTAAACTAGAATATTAAATATACAGATATTTGTTGAGCAAGCTTCAAAGTGTTTTTCAGCATCCGAAGAAATAATAACAAAAAAAAAACACTGATAATGTAGGATTCTTAGATTTTGGGGAAATTGACAGTAAGTGAAAAAGTTATTGAAGAAATTACTTAGTTTATTAACACCTTCAATATTAGGACCTTCAACCTTTGTGAAGAAAGATGGCATAGAAAGTGAAATACGTGCGTTCCTTTTAAGCTCGGACACTGATATTTGCAGTCTCAAAAAATATCCAATAATAAGGCAAATGTTTTTTAAATTTAACACGCCTTTGGTTTCTTTTGCTCCAGTAGAGCGTTTATTTTCTTTTAGTAGAATGGTGGATTCTCCTCGGAGAAATAAACTAAGTGATTCGAATTTCGAAATGCTTGTTTTACTTAAAGCCAACAATCGCTAATTATTTTCTGTGTAATTGCTTATTTCTCTTTTTATTGTAATTTGTGTATTTATATACCGCTTTTACATTTTTCCTTAAATATATTAACTTAAACTATGAATAGAGTAAAACATTTCTTTGTTGAAAAAAATAGTGCGGGAATATTTTTTACTAAAAATTATAGTGTAGTGCATTATATTACACTACCACTAACTATTAGTGATAGTTAAAAATTAATGCACTACCCCCAACTATGGTAGCAAACCGTTAAAAATTCAAGGAAACAATTAACTACAAAAATGTACCTCAGATCTCAATAAAAAATTTTCTATAACATATGAACTTCCTAAGAATGATTCTTAACACCATTTAAGTAGATCAATATAAATTAGTTAGAAAAAACTAAAGGAATTAATTGCTTTTGGGCCATAAACTATTATATTCTTATAAGCTAAAGCATACTTTTAGGCAGCTTTAAAATTTTTTTTCGAATTTTTAAAAGTTTTTTAAGATTTTATCTTGAAAATGAACTGTCAAAATTCCGAAATGTTTGCAAGATATGAGCCTAAGAAAATTATCACTTTTCTGCAAAAATGACACCGAGAAATCTTTTTGATATTACCTATGGCTACAGCAGTTTTTCCAAATATGTTTTTGAAGTGTTTTCGTCGAAATTTTTGTAAAAAAATTCGCTGTTTTCAATTTTTTTTAATTTCATAGCATTTCTAACGTGTTAAATTCATTCATTTAATTATTCGTTCTTTATACAATTAATGTTAAAAGTTGAAACATACTGATTATATTTGTAATTTGAAATTTCTATTATAATATTATATTAATCCCAACCTTGGAATTATTGTGAATTAATTTGCTATTGAATTTATATCCCACAATTTAAAATGAATTTGTACAATATTTAAAAACGAGTTTTTTGGTTGAGAACTTCCAAATGAAATTCTTATTAATTACTTACCGATTAGAAGCTGAACAGAGAAGGACATCTCAACCAGAAGACTCCCCACTCATCTCATCACCAAACTTTGAAATAAAATAACATGTAAGTTATTGAAATCAAACTATAATTGGAATCTTTTTATTTATCTTGCCCTATAAGAATAAGTCTCATCCGTGTTTCCTAAGAAACAATATTTCCCATATTTCTCCTGTTTCCTCAGAAACAATTCCTCCTCATCTCGGGTTTCCTAAGAATCAATCTATCCCCATATATTTCCCCTACAACCAAACCCTGGTTTCTCTCTCTATGATTTTTGAAAGGATTTCCCCTGATCCTTTTCCAATAAATCTCATTGTATATCTCATACAATGAATTATCCCCAATTAATAATTATTCAATAATTAAACATTTATTATTGAATTATAATAAAGTTAGTGATAAAGCACTAACAATTTATTCAATTAATTTCTAATTTAATCATTAAATTTTTCTTTACTTCAAATGCATTACAAATTACATAGCTTCATACAATTTTTTGAATCATTAAGTTTATCTTATAAAAAGTTATAAACAGGGCAACCAAAAATATGCTCTAAAAAAAGTGTTTTATGCGCATAAAATATGCACTTAAAAACGAAAAATATGCTCTTATAATATAAAAATATGCACTTAAAAATAGTTGGTTATTGTTTGATTTCAAAGTTTTATTAATATAATATATGAGAAGTAAAATAAATATTGAGCTCATAAATTAAAATTGGTTATTAAAGCATTAAATTTCGATTTTGGTGACTTGGGCACTACATGAAAATAGTTTGGTTCAATTAATTTTATTATATTTAGCAATAGATTACTATGAGTTTACTTAAGTTTTGAAATTTCTGAGACAATCTTAATTAATTGATTTTTCTCATATTTTAAAATGCCTAATACTTCCAAAAAATTTTAGTACTTAGTAGCATAATATTTATAGGATCAGTACGGAGAGGATGTTCCATATAAATTTTTGAATACGTTTTTATTCTACATAAAGCTGTAAAAACCACTTTTTTAACATTTAAATTATGTTTCAAAAACTCTATGGAGAGCATGTGTAATTTGCTCTAATTTGAATGATTTGTTCTATTTAAGACTGCGTTAATTAAAAAAAAAACATTTTGTTGCAGTTTTATCATTGGGACTCGGAATGCCGTGACAATTTCTATGTTTGATCCTCGCTCATCCATTGTTTCGACTATCGATATCCATGCATATTGTTTTTAATGATTTCTTAATATCTTCCTTACAATTTTTGAACGCGAAGTTTTCGATGAATCTTAATATTCTGAACATTTGTTGAATAGTTGTTTAGTTTTATATTAGTGGTAAACTGTTAATGCCCAACCATAACTGCCTATCCAAAATTTTATAATTTTGAAATTTTCTTTTAATTTTTTACTACAAATTTGTTTAATTCAAATATATGGAAACTAAGCTGCCTTAAGTTAATGAAAATTCGATGAAGATAAGTCGATTATAGATACTATAATTTTTTCTTTAAGTAGATTATGTCAATTATCACTGGACCTTAAAAAAATATTAAAATATAGAAGTAAAAATTACAATGCAAACAATAAAATTATATTAAGAAAACAAAATAATGAAAACAAAGAAAATATGCAACAAAAATATGCAGTTATGCGTTGAATATGCAAACAAATTATATAAAACGCAAAATATGCTAAAATATGCAGTAAAGAGCAAAATATGCAAAACTATGCACTAACAAATCGATGCCAAAATTCTTAAAATTGTCTGAAACGGATAAATAACTAACTCATATGTTTATACGACGCACAGCAAAAAATATGATATTGCATATTTTTGGTTGCCCTGGTTATAAACAATTTAAACCATATAGCTCATCCCGCGCCACCATGTTGCTAGCAAAAGTTACTAATTATTAATTTTTAACTCGATATAAACGTGCACCCTACTTCATACTATGGTCAAATATTGTGAAATGTTTAAACTTGTTACTTAAAATTATTAAACTTTTACAAAATTGTGTTTCATTAAATGAACGAAAAAAAATTTGTTTGTATTAATGGTTTCACCATTACGTATAAGTAATATTTGATGAACCATCATTCAAACTACTTATACGCACCATTCAAAATAATGGGAGAATAAATATAAAAATATATATTATATAGCATACTTTTCAGAGTGTTTTAAATACGGTGGCCATTATTTTGCAATTTTGCGATTTTCGAGGCTAAAATTCCTAATGTAGAATATTTAAAAAAAAATCGGCATTTTATGTTTCAATATCTCGAAAACCAATTGGATTTTTGTTTTCCTGTCTCTGTCATATGTTATGGACCAGGAGAAAAAATGTGTAAAACAAACAAATATAAAAATGTTTATTTGTATATCTTTTTTAACCATTTTCGGCCCATAGCTGTAAACTGTGGGTAATTCAGTAAGGTAATCTTTAGAAAAAAATAGCCCTTCTAAAATAATAAACTTCTACATGCAAAGCATTTAGTTTTAGTCTCTTGTATCGTTTTTTCCAATGGCATGGAAAATGTGAAAAAGACCATTTCCAGTATTAAAATTTTCTGAAGCGTTATCAATTCTATTATGAACAATACTTTTTCTAAATATTATTTTATTGGGCCACAAATTGTGGAAAAAAGATATAAAAATTATAAATTTTAGACATTTTAGCAATTTTGAGGCATTAGATCAAAGTTTTTCGGGAACATGTGTTATACACTTTTTTCTCCTAGTCTATAACTACAATTGTACAGAATACAGGCATTGGTTTCCGATATATAACATTGAGAAAAAATTTAATGTTCTTCGGAAAAATCTAGTTTTAGCCAAAATATACATGAGGACATAAAATCCTAACAGCAGCTAAAACTTACAAAACCCCAAATGGGGTTTTCAAAACTTTAGCCTTTCAATAAACTTTACACCATCCTTTTAACACAAAAAATTGCAATTATTAAATAAATACTCTTAAATTCAGCACTCAGCCATACAAATTCTATTACAACATCAATTAATATTAACAATAGTTATTGGTCAATAAATACATTTATCGAAAATATTATTCAACACATAGCCACTCACATCCATATACACCAATAATAACGACGAGATCAAAGATTTGAGTTCAATACCACATTCTTCTACAACAATTGCTACTGTCAATTGACAATGCAGCGGCATTCACTGCATGCATGCTGCTACCATCAACACATATTGATGCATAAGCTGAGGAGTAGTAATTGTTTGATGCTTGCCAAAATAAAAAAATGTGGAAAAAAAACAGCAAAAATACAATTGTCCATTTAAAAGATGAGGCTACTGCACCAAAAAAAAAACAAAAACGAGAGTAATGTTGAACATTAATTGGTTTTTAAATCGATACTTCTGTTGATGATGAGAATGATGTGGGTTGTGAGAGATAGCTATGGGAGCTGTATGCATGCTGATGCTTGATTGTGATGAACCTTCTATATAAAAAAAAATCAAATGTCGTTCTTTGCTAATTTCATCAGTTGAGAACGGAAGGACCGATTTCGACAATTTTTTTTTTAAATGTTGGTCATAGTCCAACTTAGGTTTTTACGGAAAGAAAAATTGACCACGCCCACTTTTTTCGATTTATTCAAAATCGGAAAACGGCTACTGCGATTTGGCTAAGTTCTATCCAATTTAAGTTTTTACTGAAGGAAAAATTGACAACTTGACCTAAGGCAGTAACATGTCTGTGATTGGAGTAAGTGTGGAAAATTCTAACGACGAAGTCACTCAATTTCAAATTAGCCGCTATGTTAGCAGTAACAAAGCAATTTGGCGCATTTTTTCATTTGCCATTCATGAAAGATATCCAACTGTTGTTCATTTAGCCGCACATCTGGAAAAAAAGTCAAAGAGTGTACTCTACTGAGGAGTTAATCAACCGCCATCTACAACATTGACCGGATTTTTTGAAATGTGCCGGAATAATAAATTTGACCGAACGCTGCTGTATTCCGCAATACTAAAATATTATACTTGGAATCAATCGTCAAAAAAATTTTAACGGCGGAAACAAGGAAATCCAGCTCTACGTTTCCCCCATTTATTTTCCTACGACGCTTTAGGTCCATCCAAGAAACGATGAGTGATCTATATGCGTTTGCAAAGTTCACCGAAACAAAATCCGAACTCATCCGAAAAGTGTTTACAAACAATGCACAAAATTATGTCAACGAATTGAATTTTAAGATTCAAATTGAAATTGCTGTCGAATTGATGACATACAAATCGGTAGATTCCAAGTTGATGTCGTCAACTATCCAATAGAGTTTTTAAATTCTCTGAAATTATCCGGATTGCCGCCTCACAATCACCAACTGAAAGTTTAATCGGTAACCATAATGTTACGAAACATAAACCAACCATGTATTTGTAATGGCACCCGACTTGCGGTAAAAAACCTGATGAAGAAACTCATCGAAGCAACATTACTTAATGGAAAGTATAAAGGAGAAGCCGTTTTGATACCATGGATCCCAATGGCTCCGACCGACAAACCATTCGATTTTAAACGCTTGCACCATCAGCATTATTTGTCTACGCACAACATTTTTTATATAAATATCTAAATTCGCTAATAAATTGGCCAATAAGCGTTTAATCAAGAAAAAGAGCTCGATCTGTGATCACTCATATTTCTGACAAAAAATCGATTTTTTAATATAAAAACTCAAAATATCTAAATTCGCTAATAACTTGGCCAATAATCGTTTAATTAAGAAAAGGAGCTCGATCTGTGATCACTCATATATCTGACTAAAAATCGATTTTTTATATAAAAAGTCAAAATATCGAAATTTGCTAATAACTTGGCCAATAAACGTTTAATCAGGAAAAGGAACTCGATCTGTGATCACTCATATTTCTGAACAAAAATCAATTTTTTATATAAAAACTCAAAATATCTAAATTCGACAATAACTTGGGCAATAAGAGTTTAATCAAGAAAAGTAGCTCGATCTGTGATCACTCATATTTCTGACTAAAAATCGATTTTTTATATAAAAACTCTAAATATCTAAATTCGCTAATAACTTGGCCAACAAGCGTTTAATCAGGAAAAGGAACTCGATCTGTGATCACTCATATTTCTGAACAAAAATCAATTTTTTATATAAAAACTCAAAATATCTAAATTCGACAATAACTTGGCCAATAAGAGTTTAATCAAGAAAAGTAGCTCGATCTGTGATCACTCATATTTCTGACTAAAAATTGATTTTTTATATAAAAACTCTAAATATCTAAATTCGCTAATAACTTGGCCAACAAGCGTTTAATCAGGAAAAAGATCTCGATCTGTGATCACTCATAACGAGCCCTTTTTTTATTGCAAAAATTAAAATTTTATGGACCGACTGATGTTTTAGCGTTCTCAGAATATCAAAATTGTTAATAACTTCAAAATTATAGGGGGTAAGATTTTATCGTAAGTCAATGTTAACATTTTACAGTAAACGAATTTTATCGTAAGCGGGAAAAAGAGGGAAATAAATCTTTAACTTCTAAATAGTTCGATTGGTTTGAATGAAATTTCACATGCGCAAAGAAGAAGTATTCACGAGTTTAAGTTCTGAACATGGACCTCATGGGCCCACCAGGACCGCGACCAAGGGTCCTCAAAGTAGGACACTTCGGGTATATTACATTTTTAAAATAATACTATTTCTTCGTTTGTGTTCCGATATCAAAAAAATTACACACATAAAATCATTTCATCGAGTGCTACAAAAGACCTAGTCGTAGCTATCAATTGTCTTCTATAGCTTAGGAGATATTCGCATTTGAAAATTAAATTTTTACCCAACCTACTCCAGTTTTTTGATAACTGCGTATCCAAATATTTTCCGATCCGTTCCTTCATTGGACTAACAACATACGTATGTGTCAAAAGAAAAGAACTGTTTAAATATAATGACTAAGTCCAAAGTTATATGCATTTGAATTTAAAAAATTTTGAAAAGGCGATTTTTCGCTAATTTTTTGGGAAAAAATAACTTTTCTTCTTTTTAAGTTATCGCAAAAAATTTCTAAGAGGCTATATAAGAAATTTTTGTTACCGAAGGGACCAGGTCCATTTAAAAAACACCTATTTTTTATGTAAAATTAAAATTTATGGCAAAAATTCTCAAATCGCATATTCGATATCAAAATATAATATGCTTTTAATCATAATATTAATAGGCAAGTCGATTTCTTTAGACCCCTTTTACGCTCACATTATACATTCGATTTGGGCAAGAAATATACCATTTTAAAGGGATTTATTCACAGAAGTGCAGAATATATATTTTATTTAAATCGGTTTAGTTTTTTTAGCAGTTATAAGCGTTTAAAGATGTTACTAACACATATGCAAAAACGTGTACATGTGAACCTTAAGCTAAAAAGTAAACAAAGCAATGCGTGTTTGTCCAATTTGTTGTTGCTATAAATAAATAAGAGCAACAATTAAACAGTATTGATTTCGCTCTGTTTTAAGTGAGAGTTGTTATAGAAAACAATGAAGAAGAAGATTTTAATAATTTAAAGTCGCTTGAAAAAAATATTGAAGGTTTTTTTTTATTTTCTCAATATGTAAATACAGGCAAATCTCGGTATAACGAATGATATGATGTGTTCGTTAAATTGAAAAATTCGTTATATCGAGATGTTTTTTTTTTTTTTTTTAATTTTGGACAACTTTTTCTATATTGGAATTTAACTAAACGTTTTGATCAATAGGTTGGATGAGCAGTGTGTCATTAGGAGACACGAATATCGTCCAAATTTGTATATCTTTAGTAGTTTTTACTAATTGGAGAATGGCTTGGTGCATTATCCACGATTAATAAAGCCTTCATTGTAAGGGATTTCAATTCTGAAAATGGTTCAACCTGTAGAAAATTAGACTCAGGAACAAACATTTCAAAAAAACAGATTTTGAAGATTCCAGATTCCACTTAATTTGTCTGAAGATAATTTACAGGAAACACTTAGTCGCGATAAAACGTTTGTGTTTATTTTCTTCAAAATACATGTTGAGAATTTTGTTATTCCATATTTCATTCATTCATCCAACTTTTTTAGTTTTTCTTTTTATGAAATTCTTCTACGATTTCCCATATTAAATTCACGTGAACACTTGCACACTGTTTCACAATATCGAATGAAAGATTTCGTTCGCATTCTAAGCGAAAGAAAGCTGATTTTGGATTCCCTAACTTCATGTTTATGTGAACGAATCAATTTTTTCGCTTAGAATGCGAACGAAATCTTTCATTCGATATTGTGAAAACAAGCAATTAAAACCAATATAGAAAAAATTACAGCAACTATTATTAAAGAGTGTAACCATTGAGAACGGTACTGTAATGACTTATTTTCTTATTTTTACATTCTTTACTACTTTTTTTTATACTTTCTGTTCATTATATTGAGCGTAAAATTGTCGAAATGTTCGCTATATAAGGTTTTCAATGTTAAAAATTTGGTCGTTTGTTGGATTTATATATATCGAGCATACAATTTTTGAAACGGTCGTTATATAATGTATATTATTATTATATATATTATACAATGTTACGAATTTGACCGTGCGTTAAATCGGATTTTCGTTAAAGTGAGATTCGTTATACCGGAATTTGCCTGTAGTAAGTAAATAGTTATTCTATAATATCTGCAGAACTATAATTGTGACGGTCTTTAACCTTTATACGAATCAATTTCTTATTACTGCATGAAGTTTAAGCAAAAATGGGACGGATCGGAACAGGTGGCGAGTCACCTCCCATATAAAGTAAATGAATAAATGGCTTTTTTATCATTTTACATAGCTTCGCTGAAAATTTTCGGGATTGGAATAGTGGGCGTTGCAAACCTATACAAAGTAAATATTTAATTTTGAATATCTGGAGAATTATTACAATTATAAAAGTGTTAAAACTTTTTACGAATTAATTTCTTATTACTGTGCGGAGTTAGCTGAATATATGCGAAGTTAGATTAGAGGGCGTAGCACCTCCCATACAAAGTAAATATTTATTTCGAAGGTCTGGGGAACCAAAATGGAGGGTTGGTAAAGGAGGTGAGTCACCTCCCATATAAAGTAATAATTACACGATTCTTCAAACTTTGTCCGCATAGCTCTATTACCATTTTACAGAGATTGGAAGAAAATGGTCGGAATTGCATTAGTGGTCGTGGCAATTCTCATACAAAGTAAATAATTAATTTCGAATATCTGGAGAACTATAATTCTAAAAGTATTTAAAATCTGTATCAATCAATTTATTACCATTCTACGGAGGTTTGCTAAAAACGAATTTATTCCTGATCCTTTTTACAAAGTTTAGCTAAACGTGATCGGATTAGTAGGAATGACCCCTCCCATTTAAAGGAAAGTTAAAGTGAAACTTGATATGAGTTATTTTTTACATAAAATACATAAAAATGAGTGGTATCTCCCATACCAAATTAGTTATTGTTTGAATATCAAGTAAACTGTAATTGAGAGATTCTCAAAATTTTTAGGTTGTATCAGAAATCCATTCATATTTCTTAATTTTACTAGAATAGGTGTAGCGAAGTGCACCGGGATATGCTAGTTATTTTGTAAAGGATTCCGATAACTCCTACCCTGTTATGGATATTATAACCAAAAAACTAAAAATTTCCGTTTTTTGGATTTTTCAACACTTTTTTGGGAATTGTGGGATTGCTGATAATAAATTTCAAAATTCGTTTTAATTTTTCCATTTTGAATAGAAAATTTTACATAACTGTGAAATTTCATTAAAAACTGTTTTTAAATAACAATTTTATTTCAATTCGAAAAATTTGTATCTATGCAAAAATTCAATAAAAAATATTTTTTGTCATATTTTTCAATAAAGTATTCCATGAAGTTTTAATTGTCAAAAGTTATAAATATTTTTGAAACATAGCTTGAACGAAATTATAATATCATAAATTTTATAGCATCATAAAATTTTTAATTCTATGTATAAATTTCAAAATAATCGAAAAAAACTTCTCCTGTAAAATTTGTGTTTTGTCGCTTACGAGAATTTGGCGCTAAGGGCTCGATATGTTGTTGCAAGACTTAGGTTTTTGACAACAGACTTAGTTTCTTTGTACCTCAGTAACGCTTCTATGTATATTTATTCTATGACCAAAAGATTCATTGTACATATTTTAAAATCAAATGCAAATCAAACATAACCCAAAACGTATTGTTTAATAAAAATTATCATTCAACAATACTTTTTGGCTATTTCTACCCATTTCAAATCTCTTCTCACAAATTCAGAAATCGAATACAAGCATTTTTTTTAATTTGGAGAGGACAACGTCTGTCGGGTCAGCTAGCAATGTATAAAAAAGACAGGTATATTTGGTCAGGCCCTATGCACCAAGAAAATAAGAAAATAAGCTGCCCAATTTTACTCTCTTCAACTCTTCAATGTAGTATCTAATTAGTGCTTTATACTTGTATCGTTATATATACATCTCTGATATACGACCCACTGTAGCGTACAACAATTGTTTTTATTCACTACTTGTTGCTTCAACAATCTCCCATTTCACTCAAATATATGTATTGTACCAGTATATATCAGCTTGTTGTAAGCATTAATGTGTTGCATGTGAATGAAAATAATAAAATGAAAAACATATTATTGTTCAGTCCATCAGACTCGATATGAATTTAAAATCAAGCTAATAGTAAAAGACCCGCCAAAGCGAAACCAAATGATTTTTTCACCAAAAGCAGAACAACAAAATCTACAATAATATTTGAATTATAATTCCATTAACATAATTTAACAAATAAACCAATTATTGACATTCAATTTCAAACAGCATCAACAGTTCAAAATGTTCTTTAAATTACTATATTTTTCAAATTTCCAAAATTTATCGAAATACTGTGCATGGTATTACAAATTCTGTTCTTACTTGGAAAGAATTGTTAACGATTTTATTCAAAACAATATTTTCACATGCAATGACTTACACCAGCAGCATCATGTACCTTGTATATGAAGGTGTTTTCTGTTCAACACCTACAATCCAGTACAATAAAATGTTTATTTGAATACATGGATAAAAGGTACCCTCAAATACATACATTCATATATACAAACATATGTCCATGTCCTGATATGGCGTGTAAAAGTAACTGACTGAAATGTTGTCCTGATTTTTCAATAAAAACAAAAATCACAATAGACAATATAAATAAAACCAAAAAAAAAAATTGCTTAAATACAGTGGGACACATTTTTTTGTAGGTTCTCAAAATTTCAACAATTGAGAATGATAAAATTGGCATCTATAGTTAGTTCATTGCTACCAAAACGTTCATCTGTGCTGTCTACAGAATCGTTGACGCTCCTCCAGCATATTCCCAATTTAGCGTCTGTAAGTATTTGCAAACCTGCAAGATTTCCTGGGACCTTGGTGTTGAAAGTATTCGGATTGTCGTGTTATATCATTCACATGATCACTCACTGTGTGTCCTAGCCAACCAAATTTGAGAGATCCTATCGATCCCTTAGCGCCAAATTATCGTAAGCGACAAAACACAAATTTTACAGAAGAAGGTTTTTTTTGGATTATTTTGAAACTTATACATGTAATGATGCGATATAATTGCCCAATTCACATTTAATGTCGTAGTGTTGTAGCGTTGTATGTCATAAATATTTTTCAAACTAATTTTTCGAAACAAAAACAAAAACAAAACATTAATAAAAAAATTACGACATACAACGATACAACGCTACGACACCAATTGTGAATTGGGCAAATATAATTTCGTTCAAGCTATTTATCTATTTTTCAAAAATATTTATAACTTTTGACAATTAAAAATTCATAGAATACTTTATTGAAAAATATGAAAAAAAAAATGTTTTTTTATTGAATTTTTGCATAGATACAAATTTTTCGAATTGAAATTAAATTTTTATTTATGAGTTGTTTTTAATCAAATTTCACAGTTATGTAGATTTTTCTATTTAAAATGGAAAAATAAAAATGAATTTTGAAATTTATTATCAGCAATCCCGCAATTCCCAAAAAGGTGTTGAAAAATTTCAAAAATGGGAATTTTTAGTTTTTTGGCTATAATATCAATACCAGAGATGGGGTTATCGCAACCCTTTACAAAATAATTAAAAACATATTGGGCCATCTAAAATCGGTTACTATATTTTGATATCGAATATGCGATTTGAAAATTTTTGCCCTAAAGTTAAATTTTACATAAAAAATAGGTGTTTTTCGAATGGACCTGGTCCCCTCGGTAACAAACATTTAAAGTATTTTATGAAAACATAGCTTTCAGAAAGTGGAAATTTCTTATACATTCTCTTAGAAATTTTTTGCGATAACTTAAAATGAAAAAAGTAGTTTTTTCCCAAAAAATTTGCGAAAAAACGCCTTTTTTAAATTTTTTTAAATTAAAATGCATATAACTTTGGACTTGGTCATTATTTTTAATTAATTCTTTTTCTATTTGATACACACATATATTGTTAGTCCAATAAAGGAAAACTGGAGACATTCGGGGAATATTTGGATACGCTGTTATCTAAAAACTGGAGTGGGTTGAGTAAAAATGTTGAAAATTTAATTTTCAAATGCGAATATCTCCTAAGCTATAAGAGATAATTGATAGTTTTTTTATATTGCTCGATGAGAAAATTCTATATGTGTAATTTTTTTGAAATCGGAACACAAACGAAGAAATAGGATCGTTTTAAAAATGTAACATACCCGAGGTGTCCTAATTTGAGGACCCTTGGTAGCGCCCCTGGTGGGCCCATGAGGTCCACGTTCAAAACTTAAACACGACAGCACTTTCTTTTTGTGCATGTGAAATTTTATTCAAACCAATCTAACAATTTAGAAGTTACAGATTTATTTTCCTCTTTTTATACCCTTCACCTTCGTGAGAAGGGTATATATGTATAAGTTTGTCATTCCGTTTGTAATTTCTACATTTTTCATTTTCGACCCTATAAGGTATATATATTCTGGATCTTTATAGATAGCGGAGTCGATTAAGCCATGTCCGTTTGTCTGTCTGTCTGTTGAAATCAATTTTCTGAAGACCCCAGATATCTTCGGGATCCAAATCTTCAATAATTCTGTCAGACATGCTTTCGAGAATTTTACTATTTAAAATCAGCAAAATTGGTCCACAAATGACTGAGATATGAGGAAAAAACAAAGACAACCTCGATTTTTGACCTATTTCTGAACTATATGACAGGTCTGGATTACTAAGACATTAACATAGACAATATGGATATCTAATGATAGATATTTCAAAGACATTTGCAACGACGTAAGTTGGACCTAAAATGGGTCAAAATCGGAAAAAAAATTTTAACAAGAATTTTTTTTTCACAAAAAAAAATTTTTTAAATTTAAATTTAAAAAAAAAAAAAAATTAAAAAATTTTAAATAACAATCGAAAAAATGTTTGTTCCAAAAAATGAAAAAAACAACTGGAAAAAAATTAAATTTTGTTTACCTAAAAATATTTAAAATTTTTAAGTATAATTTGGTGAAGGGTATATAAGATTCGGCACAGCCGAATATAGCACTCTTACTTGTTTTCTATACCACTGTGTGTCGCTTACGATAAAATTAATTTTCTGTAAAATGAAAACATTGACGACAAAATCTTCCCCCTTATATTTTTGAAGTTACTAGCAGTTTTGATATTCTGAGAACGCTAAAACATCAGTCGGTCCATAAAATTTTAATTATTGCAATAAAAAAAAAATTTAGAAAATGTCGCTTACGATAATTTGGCGCTAATTTGGGCTTGATATATTCATATACAAATTTACTTGTTCAGTTCCTTTCCAATGATTCCACCGCAGCTTTTTGCTTGTCTGCAGATACACCCAGAGTCTTCTCTAGCGGGAATCGAACCCACAACTCTCACATTGATAGTCCAGCATATATCGTTTAGTCTATCGGTGCACCCTCAGGGCCTATTTCGGCAATAACGCGTTGAATATCTGCTTCCAAGTGCTCAATCGTTTCTGGGTTATCTGCATAGACCTGAGACTTTTCATATCATCACAAAAAAAAATCGAATGCCGTTAAATTACGTGAATGTTGTTCATTTAATGAAAATATTCGTCCCCCAAATGTTTCTCTCAGTAAATTGATTGTAAAGCGCGCTGAAACTACATGTCTGCAATACTAAATTTTCTACCAATTGATGCACGAAGAAGTTAGTAAGCATGTCTCTAACCGCTCACCGTTGACTGTAACGTTTTGATCATCATTTTGTATAGTTGGGTGAAATTCTTTTGAAATGAGCTTATAGAAAGTGGAACTACGAGCGACAGGATGAGTTTACTAACATTGTCTTGGATTTATTGTTATTAATTAGTAAGCCAACTTAAAGCCATCGATCTTGGATTACATGTTAGAGAATTAATGTGATAGAAGACACAACTCATCTGCATAATCGATATCATTTAAGCTATCATGGCGACCGCACGGATTTCCTTGCTACATATATTGGAGAAGTGAATCTGTAGTAAAATTTCCAACAAATTTTCACACAAAAATCTTTACTATACTCTACTGTACTTGAATAACCCACATGTTGAATATAAGAATAAAAACAAAACGAAAAGTGGAAAAAAGTATCCTCTGTATTTAAATAAAAACTGGCCAACATGAATGTAGTCAATCATACGAAAAAACCTCAAACTATCGGTCTACGGAGGCAGCACAACAATACCTGGGCAAAATTGATTCAACGACTCAAATGCATACAGTTGAGATTTTAACTGATTTTTGTTGTTGTTGTTATTGGTGCTGATGTTGTTGTTGTTGTTGTTGTGTTAATGCTGTTTTTATTTTATTGCATTTTATAAACAATTTTTTTTATTGTTTTTATTACTACCGCTTTGTTGTACTTGTTGTTCTTTATTTATTGTTTACGATTTTTCAATTTAAACAAACAAAACATTTTAATTTCAGAGATTTAATTAACAATATCGTCATGTTTTTGAATACTCTCACATAAACAACACAATTACAATGAAAATGAAAATAAAAACAGAAGAAGAGAGTGGAAGGCTGGAGAGGCGGTCTGGTTTTTATGTTGAATATGCATATGCAGCATATGCGTGTATTGAGCTGTGAGACAAAAGGATCTCTAAAGTCAATTTAGACTGCAAAATAAAACTAGTGACCGGTACACAGTAACAACAACTACTAAATGTTTGATTTTAATTGAAATTTAAATAGTTTGTATTGTTTGAAATGATGAAAGATTACTTAGTAGTTGTTGAATGGGTTCTTGTTGCTGTTCTTATGAAGAACATCACTTTGTCAATGAGTTTAATAGATTTTTCCATTATGTGCTTGTTCAGATTTAAGAAACATAAGTAACTTGTATGACTGCTGGCCATTGAGATGAGGAAACAAATAAGAAGCTCTAGCAGACCGTCCGACAATTTTAGTTCAAATCGACAAAACGGTAGTTTTAGTATAAAGTGGTAGTTTTAGTATAAAACGGTAGTTTTAGAATAAAACGGTAGTTTTAGTATAAAACGGTAGTTATAGTATAAAACGGTAGTTATAGTATAAAACGGTACTTATAGTATAAAACGGTAGTTTTAGTATAAAACGATAGTTTTAGTATAAAACGATAGTTTTAGTATAAAACGGTAGTTTTAGTATAAAACGGTAGTTTTAGAATAAAACGGAAGTTTTAGTACAAAACGGAAGTTTTAGTATAACACGGTAGTTTTAGAATAAAACGGTAGTTTTAGTATAAAACGGTAGTTTTAGTATAAAACGGTAGTTTTAGTATAAAACTGTAGTTTTAGTATAAAACTGTAGTTTTAGAATAAAACGGTAGTTTTAGTATAAAACGGAAGTTTTAGTATAAAACGGTAGTTTTAGTATAAAACGGTAGTTTTAGAATAAAACGGTAGTTTTAGTATAAAACGGTAGTTATAGTATAAAACGGTAGTTATAGTATAAAACGGTACTTATAGTATAAAACGGTAGTTTTAGTATAAAACGATAGTTTTAGTATAAAACGGTAGTTTTAGAATAAAACGGAAGTTTTAGTACAAAACGGAAGTTTTAGTATAACACGGTAGTTTTAGAATAAAACGGTAGTTTTAGTATAAAACGGTAGTTTTAGTATAAAACTGTAGTTTTAGTATAAAACTGTAGTTTTAGTATAAAACGGTAGTTTTAGTATAAAACGGTAGTTTTAGTATAAAACGGTAGTTTTAGTATAAAACGGTAGTTTTAGTATAAAACGGTAGTTTTAGTATAAAACGGTAGTTTTAGTATAAAACGGCAGTTTTAGTATAAAACGGTAGTTTTAGTATAAAACGGTAGTTTTAGTATAAAACGGTAGTTTTAGTATAAAACGGTAGTTTTAGTATAAAACGGTAGTTTTAGTATAAAACGGTAGTTTTAGTATAAAACGGTAGTTTTAGTATAAAATGGTAGTTTTAGTATAAAACGGTAGTTTTAGTATAAAACGGTAGTTTTAGTATAAAACGGTAGTTTTAGTATAAAACGGTAGTTTTAGTATAAAACGGTAGTTTTAGTATAAAACGGTAGTTTTAGTATAAAACGGTAGTTTTAGTATAAAACGGTAGTTTTAGTATAAAACGGTAGTTTTAGTATAAAACGGTAGTTTTAGTATAAAACGGTAGTTTTAGTATAAAACGGTAGTTTTAGTATAAAACGGTAGTTTTAGTATAAAACGGTAGTTTTAGTATAAAACGGTAGTTTTAGTATAAAACGGTGGTTTTAGTATAAAACGATAGTTTTAGTATAAAACGGTAGTTTTAGTATAAAACGGTAGTTTTAGTATAAAACGGTAGTTTTAGTATAAAACGGTAGTTTTAGTATAAAACGGTAGTTTTAGTATAAAACGGTAGTTTTAGTATAAAACGATAGTTTTAGTATAAAACGATAGTTTTGGTATAAAACGATAGTTTTAGTATAAAACGATAGTTTTAGTATAAAACGATAGTTTTAGTATAAAACGATAGTTTTAGTATAAAACGATAGTTTTAGTATAAAACGATAGTTTTAGTATAAAACGATAGTTTTACTATAAAACGATAGTTTTAGTATAAAACGATAGTTTTAGTATAAAACGATAGTTTTAGTATAAAACGGTAGTTTTAGTATAAAACGGTAGTTTTAGTATAAAACGGTAGTTTTAGTATAAAACGGTAGTTTTAGAATAAAACGGTAGTTTTAGTATAAAACGGTAGTTTTAGTATAAAACGGTAGTTTTAGTATAAAACGGTAGTTTTAGTATAAAACGGTAGTTTTAGTATAAAACGGTAGTTTTAGTATAAAACGGTAGTTTTAGTATAAAACGGTAGTTTTAGTATAAAACGGTAGTTTTAGTATAAAACGGTAGTTTTAGTATAAAACGGTAGTTTTAGTATAAAACGGTAGTTTTAGTATAAAACGGTAGTTTTAGTATAAAACGGTAGTTTTAGTATAAAACGGTAGTTTTAGTATAAAACGGTAGTTTTAGTATAAAACGGTAGTTTTAGTATAAAACGGTAGTTTTAGTATAAAACGGTAGTTTTAGTATAAAACGGTAGTTTTAGTATAAAACGGTAGTTTTAGTATAAAACGGTAGTTTTAGTATAAAACGGTAGTTTTAGTATAAAACGGTAGTTTTAGTATAAAACGGTAGTTTTAGTATAAAACCATAGTTTTATTATAAAACAGTAATAATGAAAAGCAACTATCAAAATTCTAAATATTGGAAAATGTAAATTAAAAAACTTATTTTCCTGCATTTCCCAGTTTTATCATTCCTTCAGCATTTTATCTCAACTAAACAGCAACTTTTAATAATGTTAGTAGCTTGCTAATATTGTTGTTGAAAGTGTATTACTTACAACTCAATTTGCAAACAACAATAGTGCAGGTGTAAAGCAATATGTAAGAAAGGCAAGCTTGTAAATTTAGTTATTGCATGTTGCCTTTGTGTATCAAATAACAATACATTTTTTTTGTAATTTATACACCGCACTCTCGCTCTCTCATTAACCAAAGAATTCGCTTTAATGCAATTGTTTTTCTTTTGCTAAAATTGCTTTTACATTACAATGACACTTCCGCTTTGAGCCTTATTGTTTTTGTTGCACTGACTGCCATACAAACGTATTATGCTCTGACGTTTACTTGTTTGTATATCGGGAAAAGCGTTTTATCAATTTAGTTTAGATGGTTTCTTGTTGTTTTTCTTTCAGCACTAAATATCAAAGTATTCTATTTTTATTTTGGTTGCTTTTATGCTGTCTAGTATTCCTTTTACATTGTCTGTCAGTCAGCACTTTGCTGGGTAAAAATTTACAACCAAAATCGAATTATTTTCTATAATCAAATTATGTGTTGTACTTATGGTGATGTGATTATTAATTGATGGTTGATGAAAGAAAACAAAGATGTTTTGTTAATAGTAAATTTAGAGATGACGATGTTATTTTATATGTATATCAATGTACGGAGAGACTAATATATGTTGTTCTTTGTGGCTGTTAAAATCAGGTTTCTGAGGACTACAAATTATTTACAAACGTGTATGGTATTTGTGAAATAGTTCTTATTTTGTGAAAGTTTGGTTAAAGTCAATTTTCAAACAGGTCACTTGGGTTTATCTGTATTTAATCATATTGTAATACCCAAGGAATGTACAACATTCTCTGTCTAACAAATAGATTGATCTGAGATTTATCCAATCTCGATCGATAATTCGAGATATGGGATATGAATGTCTTTTTTTTCATTGATGACTGTGAGTCTAACATGACCTATTCTTTCTCCTTGAATTTTTAAATTACGTTCATTCGGGACGTTCTCTCCAGTACTGTTCCATTTTTGCTAAACCTTGACTGTGAGCTGTCAAATTGTCTTGTGATTGGCAACATTCTACTACACAGTTGATGCAAAATTCAAATATTTCGTGAATTTTGAGACAATTTTTATAAGAATAAGTGTAATAACAAATTTTCTTCTGAATAACGTTTAGTATCGCGAAAATTTACTTGCCTTTATCTTGCGATCTGGCCTCCCCTGTCGGCCTCTCACAATTGCCTGATATTTCAAATATTATTTAAAACTAGTCTCCCAAATTTTATTCATTTGTATAGATATTTTTATTTTATCACTTCCGAGGAAACTATATTTAATTTAAACCTTAACCTTCTTACAATAATATTCCCTAAATTAGTGTTTTTAAGTGTTTTTCTCCATACGTCCGTCCACCTTTAAGTCAACAATATCTTTCCCCTAAAGCAATATTATTAATAAATTTATTAACCATTTAAATTATATAAATATTTACATTGTTTTTCCTTTAATTGCTTAATACATGAATGAACCCCTGTTACCCAAGAATCTAATCAGGTATAAAATGAAATGAAATTTTTTAGAAAATAAAAATAAAGCAACCCTTAATAGAGCTAAAAACACACATGTATATGTTTGTCTATCATTTGAATGGTTATTTAAATGACATGAGAAGAAAACTAACTTAAATGTGTATGGAGAAAGAACTAATGAATTATGATTAAAAGGATTTGTTACAGTCACATGAATACTAAAAAGACCAAAAGCACGTTCTCACAAAATTTTAACATACACTTCACTACCTATGTACAATAGGGTGGCACTTATTTTGTAATTTTAGGATTTTCGATACTTGCAACGTCTAAAATTAAAAACACAACAAATAAGAAAGTATAGTCGGTCAAGCCCGACCATATGATACCCAACACTGAGTAAATGAGCAAATACTTTTTTCTCTTAAAATTTCAATAATTTATTGTGGTGAGTGATTTTCGAAACTGGTCCTTACATGGGAGCTATGACCAATTTCAGAGCGATCGCCATGAAATAAAGTAGCACGATTTATTTCTATTAAATTTTATTTTGTATACCAACATTTCCATGAGCTTTGTGTACGTTAAAGTGATTTTCGAGAGTTGGTCTTGTATCGGAGCTATGCCAATAATAGACCAATCGATATGAAATTCAGTCGCGTGATTTTTTCTATACTAAACTTATTTGTACTAAATTATTTCTGGATACAAACATTTTCAAGAGTTATATGTTCGTTAAAGTAATTTTCGTTAGTGGCCTTACATGGAAGCTATGGTCAATTATAAATCGATCCGCCCAAAATTTGTAGATGCATTTTATTTGTATATAAAACTTATTGGTGAAAAAGTTTGTGTGGATATCTGTGTTTTTTTATGATCGATAAAGTCCCATTTCGGGAGGACACGCAATATTGGGGGATGGTGAAATATTAGACCGATTTTTATGAGTTTCAACAGACTTCGTCCTTGGGCCGAACGTAATATACATATGTGTCAAAGTTTATCGAAATATCTTCGAAATTGTGACCTGTACTTTGGGCACAAGTTTACATTGATAGCCAGACGGACGGTCGGACATGGTCAAATAGACTTAGAAAGTGGTTGCGAGATGATAGGTATACATAGATATGTATGTTTGACTAAGATTTTTGTGCGTAACAAACATCAATATCCTCCTCACTTTGGTGGTAAAGAGTACAAAATTTCGATTCTAAAAAATCCTAAATCAAGATTAAAATCCAAATTTTAACTACTGTGTCTACTATGGGCCACCCTAATAGACACATTTAAATATACAGGAAGGTAGGCAACAAATTTCCATGGAGGGAGATGTACTGTGAAGCATATGTTAGATGACTGTAGGTTAGTGAAAAACAGTTATTAAAGGAATTAATTCAAGTTTTAAGGACTTAAGTTAGCAATGGAAATTATTTTAAACAATATAATACTAACTGAAGCAAACGCAGATGGTTAACAACACAATTGTATTCGGAGGCAGGTTTTTTACAATTTCACGGTTATTGAAATGAGGTGATTTAAGATGATGCAATTAGAAAACTTGTTTCCTTCTTTGAGAGAGTAACATTTTTCGGTGGTGCTGATGTTTGTAACATCCACAAATATTCGTCTAACACCCGAATCTAACCGAATCACTGCGAATCACTTTCTGAGTCGACTTAATGATGTAAGTCAAACCGTCTGGTTAGCCGGTTCTCTGGCCGTTCTTGTAAACTTGGGCGTAAAGTAGAATAGAAGGGGGACCAAACGCCACTTTTTTATAAATTTATTGGAAGTATTGGTCATTGTTAGCTACAACCTTTTCCCATCTTTCTGGCAACATGTGGATTCCAAGAAAGAACTGTTCATCTTTGGAGGCCAAGAACGAATCAAGCCATTATCGGATACTCTGTTCCCAGAGAGAGCTGTCTGCATCGATCGAACCAAATAGTTGTAGGATGGTTCAAGGTCTGGACTATAAAGCGGGTGTATCAAAACATCCCAACTTCTTCATTCTAATGTCCTTTGAACAGATATTGCAGCATATGGCCTAGCATTGTCATGATCAAATATTTCGGTTTCAAGTTTGGCTGCATATTCTATGCTCTTTTCGGTCAATGCTTCATTCAAACGAATCAGTTGTGTTGGGTATAGGTTCTCTGTGATGGTCTGGTCAGAGTTCTGCAGCTCATAATAAATAGGGCACTTTTGCTGCACCCAAATACAGAGAATTATCTTACCTAATGGATATTTGACATTGTTTTCGATTCGGCTGGTGGGTCGGACTTCTTACGCTTCGGGTTATCGTAATGGATCCATTTTCCATCACAAGTAATCAAACATCATTTTCGCACTCAATTCGTAAGGTACAAAATTTCCCTGCTTTTGGATCGACCCTGCTGCTTGCAAACGTTTTGAAATTTCTGATTAAGTAGCTCGCAATTAGTTTGCGAGCAACTGTTGTTTTTGCCAACAATCTTCATGGAGTAATGCCTCAAATTCTTGGTCTTCAAACTTTTTTGAATATCCTGGGCGATGTTTGTCTTCTGTGTCAAAATCGCGACTTCCGAACCGCACAAACAATCTGTCGCACATTGGAAATTATTAAACACATTCACCATAAGCTTCAGTGTGTCTCAGCGGCACTTTTTTCAAATTAAAGAAGTAAAGCAAAACTTTCCGCCAAAACATTCTACAATTTCGAAGCAGAAAAAAAAGTTGTTGTTTTCACTATAATGTTCAATAACTAAATGAGAATAAATGACAGATTGAAACGACATTGAAATTATTAAAAAAAAAACTGCGTTCAAAAAATATTGTAAATGATGCATTTACGAGACCCAATTTCTTGGCGATGAGCCCATAATTGGTCATGGCTCCCATTAAAAGTCAAATGGAAATGACTTGAATCACCATAAAATAAAAATCACGCGATCTAATTTCTTGGCGATCGATATATAATTAAACAAGTCACCAAACTCCTTAATATGTTGATATCCAAAAAAAATTTAACATAAATAAGTTACAGCAATAAATCACGCTACCTAATTGCAAGGCGATCGGTCCATAATTGATCATAGCTCCCATATAAGGTCGACTCCAGAAAATCAGTCACGAAAATAAATTATTGAAATTTTAAAAGAAAAATTTTTATTTACTCAGTGTTTATTATATAGAGTATCTAAAACCGAAAACCGGTCAACTGGTTTTTCCATCTTTGTAAACTCCACCGGTTACGGTTTTTTTAACATTTCGGTTTTTTGACAAACCGGTTTTTGTAAGACGGTTAACCAGTTTTATTGAAATATATTTTCTAAAGCTCATTCAAACACATTTATGCAAAATTTTGATACAATATTTCGTAACAGATATAAAATAATTGCATAAAGATAGAGATAGAGAATTCAAAAATGCAAAATTTCAGAAGATTTAAAATAAATTTAAAACCTTTTTTAATATAAACCGGTTAACCGGTTTTTTTGAAGACAAAAACCGAAACCGTTTAACCGGTTTTTTTAAAGACAATAATCAAAGCCAGTTTTTTCAAAAACACACTTTTTCGGTTTAACCGGAAACCGGTTTTTTTAAATTTGCTGGTTTTTTGGTCACTCTAGTACTATATGTTCAGGTTTGAATGATTATACTTTCTTATTTGTTTTTAACTTGTATCTTTAATTTCTTAAAATGTAAATGATTCAATTCCTTTAAATATTCCTTCACTATTCAATGGAAAATATTTATGTAGCACGAAACAACTTGTTAACAAAATACTAAAAAAAAAGGTGGCAAAGCTTTAAATTGACCCTTTTGCTCTAAACTATGAGATTTCTCCAAAGATCTATTACAGTTTTGCTGTTGGTTTAGTTATTTTTATATGAATCTGTTATAACAACCAAAATCCTTTTGATCTTAAAAGCATGAAATGTAATTAATTAAACAAACGAACGAACAAACAATTTAGAAATCTATAACAAACATATTAAATTTTAAATAAATACAAACAACAACTAAAAACACGTATGTTTCAATTAAGAATATTGACGGAAAATTCCCCTTGCAAACACACCAACCACTCAACCACTCGAAAAGAGAAAGGGGGATAGATAAATGATGTCATAGATAAAATTGTTTGATTAGTTAGAAAATGTTGTGTTTTCATTTGGAAAATTTCAAACTTGAACATGATAAGATTGAATAAGCAAACACGGCAGTATTTATAAAACTAAAAATACCAGTGAACAAACAAAAAAAAAATAAAACTGGAAATACCTGTTTCTGATTATAGATTCAGGGGCAGAGGATGCAGGAAATGAAGTGTGTTTAACACACTTCACACGTTTGCTACAAAATTTGTAAAGGTTTTGGTTTATTTACACAAACACACTTGAAATAAAGATACACAAGTGTGAGTTAGGACAATTATGTGTGTGTGTTTAAATAAAAGCTGACCATTAACCACATATTAATATGCAATTATGTAGTTGTTGGTATGTTTGTGTTTACAAATCCTTTTGTAAGTAAATTGTTGGAAAATTGTTTTGGTGTGTGCGTTTCGGTTTTTGTTTTTGTTTCTAAGCAATTTAAGTTAAATAAACCAGTTTGTTGTTGATTCTGTAGATATACAAATATTTTATTAGCATCGATTTTTTCTTTAATGAGTGACCACCTGCGGTTTGGACAATGTGTCTGCATTACAGCGAATATTCAATAAGCTTTTAACACACCGAAACTTTCATCAGGGATGTAAAATGTTAAATAAATATTGTACCAAAGAAATGGTTAATTTTTTGGCCCTCCACACTTTTTGGTCTACCTGATTTTAATCCTCCTGCCTTTCTTTTGGTGAATGAAATTACAAATTGTTATTTCCACGGTCAAGAACGCGACATTCGAGCGTATTTGAATTAACGAAATCTTAGTAATTTATTTTTCTTGTTTCCATTTTTCGATATCATTTTAAAAGCCTTTTGTTTAGAGCTTAAAGCTTTGTCGTTTTGCTGTTTCAATTATGTTAGCAATAAACATGGGTTCAAAAACGTGACAAAAAATTTAACTCGTTTTCAACTGGAACTGGAAATATGCAAACATTTTCTTATTAAAGCATCTTTTTTGCATACATATAGCGTAATTAAGAACGCGCCGTAATTTCCGTCACGTTTGCAATACGGATTAGTTGAAATATTGTGTATATGATTCAAAAATGCGAGATTTTTTCAAATTACTTGCTTTTATTTTGAAACATTTACACAATTTAAATGTATTCAAAGTATTGACCATTGTTATCTATGACCTTTTCCCATCATCTGGCCAAAAACGAATAAAATCAATTTAGGATACTCTGTTCTAAAGCGAAGCGTATCCCAGAGAGATCGTTCTGCATCGATCGATACAAATAGTATTCGGACCGTAGCAAAGTCTGGACTAACAGGCGGGTGAGGCAAGACTTTGCAACGCCTTCATTATAAATAGTTTTAAATAGGTATTGCAGCTTGTGGGCGATTCTGGTTGTCATGATGGAATATTACAGTTTCATGTCTGGCTGCATATTCTGGGAGTTTTTCGGCCAAATGAATAAATTGCGTTCGGTACAGGTTGCCTGTGAAGGTCTGGCAAGATTTCAGCAGCTCAAACTAAATTTGATCCCACTTAATACAGAACATTTCCCTAGCGACATAGATATTTGGCTTCGGAGTGGATTCTGCTGCTTGCCCGGGCTTCGAGTTATCGTAGTGAATCTATTTTTCATCGCAAGTAATTATTAGTTGCAAAAGCGATTTTATTTTATAGCATGCAAGCATCGTTTCGGACATGCAAAATCTTCATTCAAGGTCTCTTAACTTCATTTCGTATGGTACCCAATTTCCCTGTTTTTGGATGTATCCTGTTGATCGAATTGAAATTCCTCCTTGATTAGATTTTGCAAAGCTCTTGTATAGTTTAACAACTATCTTCATGGAATAATGCCTGCAATTCTTATCTTCCGTGTCAAAATCACTACTTCTTAACAGCACAAACTATCTCTTGACACGTTGTACCCGATGGAACACATTCACCATAAGCTTTGGTGAGCAATCGGTGTGCTTCAGCGGCACTTTTTCTCAAATTAAAGAAGTAAAGCAAAACTTCCTGCAAAAAAACTTTGTTGTTTACACTATAATATTCAGTGCCTAAGAGAGAATAAATGGCAGGTATGTACCCATCAAAATGACATATAAGTTTTTAAAAATGAAAACCGAGTTTAAAAGATACGCAATCTATTGTAAATCCTGCATTTTTAAGACATACAGCAATACTTCATTTGTCCATAGATGTTCGATCAAAAAAAATTGTCTATTTATTTCACAGAAAAAACTATTTCTTAAACCGTTTCAATTCAAATATTTGTCACATATTGAACTGGTTTGAATTATTTCATAATTGAATCAAGTATTCATGTGCTCAAAAACAAAATTCTCTGATATTTTCTATTGAATTTTGAGTTTTAAATTTGATAATTTTGATATTTGAATATATGTAGAATTTTCGTTTTTGGTTGAACTTTAAATACAAAAATTATTGAATAGATAATTTTCGTAATTGAAAACACATTTTTGTTATTTTTTGTTTTTTCAATTACGAAAATTATCTATTCAATAATTTTTGTATTTAAAGTTCAACCAATAACGAAAATTGTATATTCAAATATCAAAATTATCAAATTCAAAACTCAAAATTCAATAGAATATATCAGAAAATTTTGTTTTTGAGCACATGAATACTTGATTCAATTATGAAATAATTGAAAGCAGTTCAATATGTGATAAATGTTTGAATTGAAATATAGTTTTTTCTGTGTTCAATAAAAATTAGTATTATGTATCGTTTAGATTGGTTTAAATAATAACACTGTCCAACAAATTGAGACTTTTTGATTGAAATAGAACAGCGACCCTATAATTCTAAAAGGACATGTTGAGTAGATAATTTTTATAGAATAAACTTATTGTCCAGATGGTCTGATTTTTATACCCTACACCACCATAGTGGGGAGGGTATAATGCGTTTGTGCAGATGTTTGTAACGCCCAAAAATATTAGTCTTAAAGTATACCGATCAACTTAGAATCACTTTCTGAGTCGATTAAACGATGTCCGTCCGTCCGTCCATCTGGTTGGCTGGCTGGCTGTCCATGTAAACCTTGTGCGCAGAGTACAGGTCGCACTTTTGAAGATATTTCGATCAAATTTGCTACATATTACTTTTTCGAACCAAGGACCAAGCCTATTGAAACTGGCTAAAATCGGTCCATTATTTCACCTAGCCCACATACAAATGTCCTCTCGAAATTGGACTTTATCGGTCATAAATGTTTATTTATCTATGTATCTACACAAATTTCGCTCCAAATAAGTTTTATATATACAAAATTTTGTTACAATCGGTCCATAATTAGTCATAGCTCCCATATAGACCCGCTTCCGAAAATCACTTTAACGTGCTTAAATCACTTAAAAATGTTGGTATATACACAAAATTCAACATAAATAACTTTCATATAGATATAAATCACACGATCTAATTTCATGGTGATCGGTCCATAATTGGTCATATAAGGCCCACTTCCAAAAATCACTCACGAATATAAATTATTGATATTATAAAAGAAAAATATTTTTACTCATTTACTTGGTGTAGGGTATTATATGGTCGGGTCAAACTTTTAGTTTTTATATCGAAGGGAGTATGATACTAACTGGAAAAAATGTTGTAAGTTAATGTCTAAGAGAATTCTTATTGTCAGAGTTATATTGTGGAATTTTATGGGGATCAATTTTGTGGAAGATCTTAACCCTCTACCTCCTCTCTTTAGGGGTCACTTTTACCCTTTTTTCGAGAAAATCAAAAAAAGTCCTTTCAAAAAGGACATTTGAGGATTAAAATGCTTTACGAACATTTTTGCCGGAAAATTTCAGTGGGGGTCACCAAAGATACCAAATTTGTAAATGAAGATCTTTACTCTTAATTAGCAAAATTACACGACACCTCGGGTCTCACATTTTTTAAAACTGTCTCCAAAAATCCAATCCGAATGTGCTGAAATATGAAATATAAATAGTCCTTAAACAAATCTACAAAATACATATATAAATATGTCATCTCTTTTAGTTCAAGATATATTTAGGTTTATTTTTATTAATTCTACTCGATCTATTTTTGGCCAATGGAGCCAATGGAGGGACGAAATTTTGTTTAAACATATCAGCTATTTTTGCTATAAAATTCTGAATAAAATCAAAACAGCTTGCTAAAGTTATCTCGTACCTATAACAAAGTTGTAACATGTATTTTAAATTTTATAACATTTGGAAATAACAGTCAATGTACATTTTTGCATTCAGTTATTTATTGTACCAAAAAAGTAGGTACCTACTATTTATCGACTTTGTCATTCTTTTTCATCACTATGGTTCGTATTTATTTCGAACCAGTCAATTGACTCATTATCAAACATTTACTATTTTTATTTTCCAATAATCCTTATTTTTGTTGCTATTGCTAGTTCAACCCTTGACGCTGCTCCTGCTTTAGTGTTGAAGGGGATTTTGTTAAACTATTTTGTACTTTCTACGCTCCCAGCATGTGGTACCTTAAAATATCTTTTGCTAGATTTTCTTTTCTTTCATTGTTATAATCAATACTGATTGCTTTTGTTGCTAAAGTTTTTTTTGCTAAAGATTTTGATTTCTTTACTTTAAGGCTAATAAAAACAATGTTTTTTCTTAAAGAATTTTAAAGAAGGGAAATGTCATTTTGATTATTAGTATTCTTCATAAAACGGCAGAAATCTAGTAATTTTTTTTGTATACAAGGTAGGGCCAATAAATCCATGAATTTTTCAACAAATGTTTTTAGATAAAAAATCATTTTATTTTTGAACATGGTATCCCTTGAGATCTACATACTTCTTCCAAAGTTTTCTCTTTCCAATAAATAAGATAAGTTCACTTAACCCATTCCTGAATAAGGGGTATTTAAATACCCAAAAAAAGTGACGACAGTAAAAAACGTATGGTAAAATGGTGATATTTTCTATGTCGGAAAATGCTCGGGAAAAGCGTTGGCAAATAAAGGAAAATGCGAAAAACCAAAAACATCCGGCGGATTTAGATATCTTTAGACATCTCATCTATAATATAAAAAAGTTAAAAGTAGTTTGTAAACACACTTGCTCCACACACTGTGTATAATGTAAATGGGTATTTAAATACCCAACAGACCATAATGTGTTCCAAATATAACAAATTTGATCATATCAAAAAAATTTATTTTATCGTTAATTAAAAGCAAATTTTTATTGTTTTATTTATTTAATTAAAATTATAAATTATTTAGCATTTCAAATTTTAGATTTATCTGGAGCTGCTCCATTGTGGTAGTGCTGGATGTATGGAGCTGGGTGCAAATTCACCTGGCACTTCAAACATCCATATTCGGTTTTCCATTGTAATGTGGAGAACGATGACGAGTGGGTATTTTTCGATTAAATGATCAATGCGATCATACCTAAGCCCCATTTATACCTCGGAAGTCAGCATTTTCCCGTTATTTTGATGATTTGATTTCACCATACCTCTACTCGGAAATCAAATTGCGACATTTGGGACTTTTTCTCATATTTGCGTCAAAAACAATGTAGTTTCCATGCATTAACCATCGAAAGAATTTGTAATAATGACCAATACCACTTCTTTCACCGAACCCGAATGCGATATTTTCATACAAAGTTTTTTATGATGTCATCGTATCATCAGAAAGCAACTTGTAAAACTGTTAGTTTTGTCGTCTAGATCAGTTTGGTATTGTTCCTTTATCGATTTTAGGTCGCTTTGAACCCTTACTAGAGCTCCTTGCTGACGTAGTCCAACATTACTAGAGGTTGAGGTCACGCTATATCATCATCCTCTCTTTCACTCGACCGCATTTCCACATTCCAATTTTGCGAGTCAAATTTTGTTCGTCGTGCAACAATTGCACATTTTCATTTAATTTCTCAAAATTTAAAATGCACCTTCATCTACTTTAATAAAAAGCCAGACAGATATCAGTAACTTTTTGAAATTCGAACATTTTGGAAAGAAAAAACATTTTGAAGCCATATGTATCTTCTGAACCAATAAATTTAGAACAAAACTTTATATCGTATTCTTATTATACCCTACACCACCATAGTGGGGAGGGTATTATGCGTTTGTGCAGATGTTTGTAACGCCCAAAAATATTAGTCTAACACCCACCTTAAAGTATACCGATCGACTTAGAATTACTTTCTGAGTCGATTAAGCGATGTCCGTCGGTCTGGTCGGCTGGCTGGCTGTCCATGTAAACCTTGAGCGCAGAGTACAGGTCGCAATTTTGAAGATATTTCAATCAAAGCCTATTGAAACTGGCTGAAATCGGTCCACTATTTCACCTAGCCCCCATACAAATGTTCTCCCGAAATTGGACTTTATCGGTCATAAATGTTTAATTTATACATGTATCTCCACAAATTCCGCTCCAAATAAGTTTTATATACACAAAATTCATGTCACCAAATTTTGTTACGATCGGTCCATAATTAGTCATAGCTCCCATATAGACCCGCTTCCGAAAATCACTTTAACGTGCATAAATCGCTTAAAAATCTTGGTAAACACACAAAATTCAACATAGTTAACTTTAATATAGACGTAAATCACACGACCTAATTTCATGGTGGTCGGTCCATAATTGGTCATAGCCCCCATATAACCCCACTTCCGAAAATCACTCAAAAATATAAATTATTGAAATTTTAAAAGAAACATTTTTTTTGCTCTTTTACTTAGTGTAGGGTATTATATGGTCGGGCTTGACCGACCATACTTTCTTACTTGTCTTAACATAGACATATGAATATCTTAACTATTACAAGCTCCACTATTAGAGCTCATCTCAGTGTGGACAAAAACGTACATTTTATGAGAAATTATTAAAAAAAATTTTTAACATAACATTAAATAAATAATTCTCTCAATACATTTCGACCACAACATGAGATACACTGAATAGTAACCAATAAAACAATAGTTATTCTATGACAATTTTGTATTTATTTATTAATTTTAACTACATCTAAGTAGCAAATTAAAATTTTTGCCCTGCTTTTGTATTTTTTTTTGCGGACTAAAAAAAATTTCAAATTAAATTCACACACAGAGAAAACAGATTCGTGATAGCAACCGAATTTGTTGCCAATCGAATGATTCGGTTGCACACATAGAATTTTTCAGTTCTAACAACAGAAAGTCAGTTGATAAAGAAAAATTTCAGTTGAGGCAACCAAACTTTAGTTACACCTTACAAAATATTGTAGTCACAACTGTAAAATTCGGTCACTAAGATAGAATCATTCGATTGGCTACAAATTCGGTTGCTATCACGAATATGTTTTCTTTGTGCATGAACCTTGAATTTTATGCTTTTCAATCATCTTCTTAAAATCATTTTAAATTTGTCTTTATAACAAATTCCTTACAGTATTTATATCATCTCAACCTTAAAATGTCTAACGTTTTTTTTTATTATTAGAAATTTATATAAATCCATACCCAGTATGCAACATTTCGAGTCAGTTCTTTTTATCGAACTTATTTCGAATTAAAATCGAAAATATGAATTTATTATGATGCTCTATCCAATCTACATTTTTTAGAATATCGTATTTTAATATTTTGTAGAAATGGCGAATAATGTTCGAGTTTTTTTTAATGTCAAATTTTATTTTTTCACAAATTGACAAATTCATATACAATTTGTGAGAAAATAAAATTTTATTTCTTATCCTATCAATAACATATTCATAAAAATATAGTTTAACACGAAAAATGGATCGAAGACGCCTTAAAAGAAAAGCGCAGCCAATTATTGATGTTGTTTTTGACAATTCGAATCTTCAAAATCAGCAAACATCAGAGATATGTGCAGAGCTTATTGCATTTGAAAATGAAAACACATCTAACGCAACATTATTGGCTAATAATAAAGGTATTGAATATGCATTATTTCAAGAAGAAATTGCTCGATGGTATAAAGTATACGAAATTGTTCATATATTTAATCGAAATCGATTCATTTTATAACATTTTTAATACCGAAAAAGGTATAGTATATCGATAAAAATTAGAATCAGAATAATAAACAATTTTCGACTCTTTATCGCTCTGCACTCTACTTAGGAAAACACGCACATTCTCGACATTATATCGAAGTCGATATCGATAAAATTTTACGAAAAAATGATTCATTTTCGATATAACTTCGAATCATTTTGCATACTGGGTACATTATATTATGCAAAATACTTCTTTAATTTTTTCTTTTTTTATTTGCAATGCATTGAAAACAATTTTATTGCAGACCCAGCTTTATGTGTGTGTTTACACACATGTCTATATTGTTGTTGTTTATCCTTCTGGACTTTATCAATAATATCCTCGTGAGATCATATGTACATACACATACATATATATTTTTTATGTTTTTTTCTCATTGTATATTTTTTATTATAATTTTTTTTGCATTTAGAAGTTTTCTATGTCCACATATTATGTCTGCCAGGATCTATCATTTTTTTTTTTTTTTTGTGTAAAATAAGTATATAAAAGTAAGAAATAAAATTTAGTAAATATTTTGTAGTTTCTTAAATCAATATTCGTTTTATTCTTAAAGATAGTTACTTATGTTTAATATACATAGTTTTGCAAAGAGTTGAAATTTAAGGTAAATGGTAGAGTAAAAAATGTTACAGGAAAACTTGTAGGTGGGTAAGGAGTAAATAAAAAAGAAATATTGCTATTACAAAGTATTGTAAATGTTTTTCAGTGAAAATACACTTTAAAAATTACATAATATAGGTTATAGGCCTTACTAAGTACATTACAAATTAATCTTAAAAGTATCTGAAACGCCATTCAAATCTGGAGTTATTTATCTGTCGTTGTATGACTTTTTAGTTTTTATTTTAAAAAACTTTTAAAATATAATTTTATTCAAAGTAATGGCAATTGTTAGCTATGACCTTTTCACATCGTTCTGGCGACTTATGGATTCCAAGCCAAAAGAACTGTTAATCTTTTGAGTCCAAGACCAAAACAAGCCAAAGTTCTGCGGAACTTTTTCAAATTAAAGAACTGTGTTGTTTACACTATAATGTTTAATAACTAAGTGATACTAAATGACAGATACATATGTACCCTTCAAAATGACATATAAGTTCTTAAAAACTAAAACCGCGTTCAAAAGATACGCCACCAATTGTAAATCCCGCATTTTTAAAGGCCATATTGTAGTGATTTTTAACACAAAAATATATTTATCAGATAGATTGATGAATTTCCTACAAAATATAACAATTTAATACCATTATTTATTAGTAACAAAACAACATAAAAAATACTTCATTTCAATGAACAAAATTATTGGCACACTTCATTAAAAGCTAAAAAAATCATTTGATTTAGGAAGAAATATTTAGTTGCAAGTTATTTTTGTTTTATAACTGCCTCCAGTAGCTTAGGCATAAATCCACCAACTTGTTTGTGATATCTGATCCAATACTTTGCAATTCTTCAACTAATGCCTTTTTCACTCGCTTATCTAGCTCTTCCCACAGATGCTCTATTGGGTTGAGATCCGGAGATTGTGGAGGGTGTTGTAGGATATGCGAAACATTGTATGAAAGCCACATACGTCCAGAATAGGCCGAATGTTTAGGGTTATTGTCATGTTGAAAAGTGAAAGAAAATGGTAAATTTAACTTTTCTGCACTTTTTCTGAGGTGTATCCATATATTTCATTAAGTCCATTATTTCGTCCATGAACACCAGCTCACCAACCCCTGCAGTGGACATACAACCCCACATAATTACCTCTCCACCACCATGTTTTACTGTTGAAGCAATATTTAGTTTTTCCAGCTCTTTATTGGGTTTTCTCCATACCGTTTGACGGCCATCAGAGCGAAAAATATTAAATTTGTTTTCATCAAAGAATAGCAGTTGGTGCCAAAAATCATGTGGTTTATGTAAATTTCTAAACGGCATATTCTAAATGCTTCTTTTGGTTCCCAGATGAAATAAATTGTCTACATCTAGCAATACGACAACTATAGTTTGTGTTCTGAAGCACTTTTCTGACTGTTGCTACATGAACATCTTTCCCAAACTCTTCTTTAATTTCTGCAGCAACCTGTGTTGAAGATATTTTTGGACATAACTTGACCTTTTTGATTATATGTCTGCATTACGCTCACTTAAGTATCTAGTACGACCTGTATGTTTATCACTTTCAAGTGGTGATGCTCCCTTAAAACGTTGCACGATACTCCGAATTGTAAAACGGCTCCTTTCTATAATATCTACAATCTCAGCATATGATTTTCCTTGATTGTACAAGTGAAGGATGATTTTACGCTCAGATTCTGTTGTTTTCTTTTTTTTTGATTCAGAGTCTGTTGTTTTCAATTTTTTACAAATTGACATTAACAGTTTTAGAAATGAAAACAGTTAAATAAAAGAAGATAAAATGTCATTTTCTAAGAAAAAAGTGGATATATCGACAAAATTTGAAGAATTTGGTTAAATGTGCCAATAATTTTGTTCGACGGAATTAGGTAATTTTTCGTTTTCTTTTATTATTAGTAAATAATATTATAAAATTGTTGAAATGAATTAGGTGGTATTTTGGTATTTTTAGGAAATTCATCAAACTATCTGATAAATATATTTATACCCTACACCACCATAGTGGGGAGGGTATAATGCGTTTATGCAGATGTTTGCAACGCCCAAAAATATTAGTCTAACACCCAACTTAAAGTATACGGAATAACTTTCTGAGTCGATTAAACGATGTCCGTCCGTCTGGCTGGCTGGTTGTCTGTCCATGTAAACCTTGTGCGCAAAGTACTGGTGGTAATTTTGAAGATATGTCGATTAAATTCAGTACACATCATTTTATCGGACCAAGTACGACGCCTGTTGAAACTGGCTGAAATCGGTCAATTATTTCAGCTAGCCCCCATACAGATGTCCTCCCGAAATTGTACTTTATCGGTCATAAATCATTAATTTATACATGTGTCTACACAAAATTCGCTCCAAATAAGTTTTATATATACAGAATTCATGTCACCAAATTTTGTTATGATCGGTCCATAATTACTCATAGCCCCCATATAGACCTGCTTCCGTAAATTACTTTACCTTGCATAAATCTCTTAAAAATGTTGATATGCACACAAAATTCAACACAAATAACTTTCATATAGACATAAATCATACGACCTAATTTCATGGTGATCGGTCAATAATTGGTCATATCTCCCATATAAGGCCGACTTCCGAAAATTACTCACCAATATAAATTATTAATATTTTAAATGAAAAATGTTTTTGCTAATTTACTTAGTGTAGGGTATTATATGGTCGGGCTTGACCGACCATACTTTCTTACTTGATTTTTATTAGAAATGTCAACAATACGGTCTTTAGATCGACCTTAAAGTACAATGAGCATCCTGTGCCAATACTTAAGTTCGGCACTGTATATCATTTTACACCTTCGTTACCATTGTATTCTCTATTCTCAGGAACCCAAAAAATAAGGCCGATTAACGATAGAACTTGAAACCATTTTTTTATTCTAAAGATCAGTACATGGCATTAACATTTGAAAATTATATCAGTCAGATGGCCACCGCCGTTGTTCTTGGCGAAGAGCATTCTGGACGTCCAATTTTGTGCCACTTTGTCGATCATTGCTGGCCGTATGTCACGAATATCAAGAACAATGTTGGCCTCCATGGCGTCAATTGTTGCTGGATTATCAGCATAAACCAGTGACTTTACGTGGCTCTACAGAAAATAATCGAGAGTTGTCAAATCTTACAATCTTGGAGGCCAATTGACAGGTCCTTTCCTAGAAATCAAGTTATGCGGTCACCATATGACACTTAGCACCATCCTGTTGAAACCACATTCCGCAAGGATAATCCATATTTTCAAACAGATAATCATTGATCATGGTGCTGTAGCTACCGTAACGCTAGCTATGGCATCATTTTTGAAGAAATAAGGTCCGATGAAGATTCAGCGTGTAAACCGCAACAAATGGAGCATTTTTCTCACTCCATATGTGGTAAGCTGAAACTGAGCCTCATCGCTGAATACAATTTTGCGATAAAACAGTCGTCTATAAGTTGCGCAATCAATGACATGATGATTTGCCAGAGTATACTGATCATAATTTGCATTGTTTTAAATTTGGCAAATGCTAAAGGGTTGTGCCTCAAGTTCAAAGATTGAGTATTTTCTTATACTATTGTCTTAGTATATTTAAATAATATTAGGTGTATGATTTAAAAATGAGTGATTTTTCCAAATCTTTAGCTTATGTTTGGAAACATTTCTACAATATAAATTTCTTCAAAGTATTCTGTTCCTTCTGGCAACATATGGATTTCGAGCCAAAAAAAAACTGCTCATTTTCTGAAGACAAGAGCGTATTCCGGAGAGAGCATTAGGCATCGATCGACACAAATAGTAGTCGGGCGGGGCACGGTCTGAAATACAAAGTGTGTGTGGAAAAACTTCCCAAACGTGGCCGAGCGTTGTCATGATGGAATATTACGGTTTCTCTTTGAGTAGCTTCCAATGGTTTTGCAAGCTCTTGTTGAGTTTTACAACAATCTTCCATGATAAATGTATCCAATTCTTGGTCTTGCGCTAAATTTTCACTGAATTTTTATTCTTATTGTCATTAAAAATATTCTGTAGTTACTTTCTGGTATTGGGTATCGGGAAAAATTTATATTATTAAGTACTCAGTACATCATCAAAAAGTATAGGGGATATGTCCATCCGTCTGTCCGTCTGTATGGATGTTTAAAACACTAGGATGTAGCATGCTAAAATTTACCACGAATACTCTCTTTTATTAGGCATTGAAAATATTAATATCAGTATATGATTTCACCTAGCCCCTATACAAATGTTTCCCCGGTGTACTGTTTGAGCAGTCACATATATGTCGATTATGCGGCAATCCTGATACATAAATTAGTTCTAAGTACTCTGAAATTAAACTGTAAAGTATGGCGAAGATCAGGCAACGTTTGTCCCTAGTCTACGTACAAAGTCCCCCTCATAAAATTACATCAACATTTATAATAGTCGTATAGTAAATGATATCGCGATGAAATTGGGCATAAACAAGTTTTGTATGGACCTAAATCCTTCTAACATCCTTCATGAGGATTGGTCCATAATGAACCATACATATATCAGACAAATAATTTATATTTAAAATTTTAAGAAATTAATCACTCTACCAAATAATCTACAGAGCGGACCATAACCGACTCAAGTCCCCATAGATGTCAGCGAGTCTTTACTATAAATGAGTTATTATAACTATTACTCGCTATTTTAGTGACATTTATTTAAATGTCTATTTGTGGCTTTACCGGTTTAAAATAATGTATTGGTCAGTACTCTTCACACAAATGGCTGAGATATAAGGAAAAAACCAGGACAAACTCGATTTTTGACCAAGTTTTTTCCTATATCTGGATCAGTATAGACAATATGGATATCTAATAATAGATATTTCAAAGACCTACAATGGGTCAAAATCGGAAAAACCATTTTTTAACCCGAATTTTTTTTTCACCAAAAGTTTTTTTCGCTAAATATTAAAAAATTAAAAAAAAACAAATTTATTAATAAAAATTTAAAAAAATAAAAAAAAATACGAAAAAAATTTTTACCTAAAAATATTTAAAATTTTTATTTTGAAGTATAATTTGGTGAAGGGTATATAAAATTCGGCAAAGCCGAATATAGCTCTCTTCCTTGTTCTTAAATGTTTCGTACACATCCTTCAAACATCTTTACAACACACAAACATTGTTAATATAATTTAATAAATTTTATTAAACTTTGATGTTTTTCTTAAAATTTTACCCTGAAAAAATAAAATCTGCTTAAATCTCTAACTAAATTAAATTGTTCTAAACATAATTAGAAAACGTTTAAAATGGATATCCGTGCATAAAACACAGAAGGTAGCAAGCAAAAAAACAAACAAGAAAAAAATGGGAACGAAGTGAAACCTCAAGGAGGGGTATCGAACCTGCATGCAACAGTTGAGTAATATTTGCAACAAGTGAAATACAAACAAAACAGGCCGCAATAAATTCTTGTATATAAAAAATGGGTGGTGTATGTATACGTCAAATAAAAATGCATTAGTATATGTGAGACTCACTAATACATTTGGAAAAAAAGCAGGGGCGTAGAGATGAAAATGTTTGCTGTTAATTTAAGAGCTTGTTAGTTAAGCTTCATATGTATTGCTAGCAAATAGTTAAATTTTAATATTATATTTAAGATTGTATAAATCTTTTAAATTTAAGGATAAATCTCAGAATTTTATCTTTAAAATCATTTTATTATTCATTGCGCATACTCGTTTCTTCAATTGTATTGGTGTGTCAAAGGTTATAAAGTCAATTTCCAGTTTATACTCACTTATACATTTGCAATTATTTACACTCTTTCAGAGTTTTGAATATATATGTATTTGTAAATTCTCTCATTTTAAATAGTTTTGAAATTGTTTTACGCTCATTGTTTTGCAATTTTTTTCAACTGTTGCTTTACCTGTTGCTAATGGTATGAGCAACAGTTGCTAAGGAAATTGCTACAATATTTGAAATGTTGTTAATAATGAAGTTGCTAATGATAATTGTTATTATTTTATGTGATGGGAATAATAATTATTATGCTGGGGGGTTTTGGTGACTGAGTGTAATTTTTAGGAAGCAACAGTTTTTTTTTCTGGAACTCTATAGTGTTGAAAAGCGCATACATTTGCAAATATTTGTATGGAATTTTTTCTGCCATATGGTAAGTCTTAATTCAAATAATATGTATGTATTTTATTTATAGTAGAAATTTTATGTTTAATATGTTTCTATTAAAATATGTGTTTTTATATTTCGAAAAATTGTTTATATTGTTAAAATCTAATTAATTCAATTTGATATTTTTTGTAACACATTCATCCTCATTTTTTAATAAATAAACCAAAAATAGCATTAAGGAAAAACCAATAATATTTTGTATTTAATTTGAAAATATTTAAATAAATCGTATTTGAAATGGATACTATTTTTGGTATTGAATATAAAGAAATATTAAAAATAGTACAACTTCTGGTCACAAAAAATTTAAATTTTTGAAAAAAACCGAAAAGTTTTAATACAAAAAAAGAGGAAAAAAAGAAAAATTTAAAATAAATATTAATTTAAAGGATCGTCCTTATATTGTGCATTTGTAAATTATGGACTTATCGGTAATATATTTGTGCTGTATAGTTTATATATTTATGAGAGCTTAATACATATGAGGGGCTTAGAGCACAAGGGGTTCACTTAATCAACGCAGAAGGTACACAGTTTAAAGTGTGTGTTGGGAAAATGTTTTTGCACGTTAAAAACATCATACCTATGGTGGTGTAGGTTATAAATACTTTTGAATCTAAAATCTTTCAATCAATAATTATTTAATGAGACTTTATGTGTCGGGTGTATGACTTAAAAATGCGGTACACAGAAAGAATTATTGCTAAAATATTTTCAATATAATATATATTTTATATATAAGACCACTTTCACACTAGGCAATTTAGTTGCGCAAGTCTCTTGCCCAACAAGAAAACAGCATGAACATTTTCTTCTCCTCAACCCAACATTACCTCTGGCATCAACAAACACAAGAGACTTGCGCAACTAAATTGCCTAGTGTGAAAGGGGTCTAAGTAGTTTTGATTTTGTCAAAAGGCTTGGAAAAATATGTAAATTGTATGATGTATGGTAATTATCTAAAACCATTAGTTACTGTTTTAGATAATTACTTTGCTTTCTTTATTTTCTTTTTTGTAGTTTTTTTCTTCTTTATTTTTCGATTTTTATTGTCTTTTTTATTTTTTATACCCTACACCACCATAGTGGGGAGGGTACAATGCGTTTGTGCAGATGTGTGTAACGCCCAAATATATTGATCTAACACCCACCTTAAAGTATACCGATCGACTTAGAATCACTTTTTGAGTCGATTAAACGATGTCTGTCCGTCCGCCTGGCTAGCTGGTTTGCTGGATGTCCATGTAAAATTTCGATAAAATTTGGTACATATAATTTTTTCGGCCCAAGGACGAAGCCTATTGAAACTGGCTGAAATCGGTCCATTATTTCACCTAGCCCCCATACAAATGTCCTCTCGAAATTGGACTTTATCGGTCATAAATGTTTACTTTATGTATGTATCTACACAAATTTGGTTCCAAATAAGTTTTATATATACATAATTCATGTCACCAAATTTTGTTACGATCGGTCCATAATTAGTCATAGCTCCTATATAGACCCGCTTCCGAAAATCACTTTAGCGTGCTTAAATCACTTAAAAATGTTGGTATATACAAAAAATTCAACATAAATAATTTTATGGTGATCGGTCTATAATTGGTCATAGCTCCCATATAAGGCCCACTTCCGAAAATCACTCACGAATATAAATTATTGATATTTTAAACGAAAAATATTTTTACTCATTTACTTGGTGTAGGGTATTATATGGTCGGGCTTGACCGACCATACTTTCTTACTTGTTTTTTCTGACATTATTTTTACCAATTTTTTTTATTGGTTCTATCTACAAAAATTTAACTTAAAAATATTTTTTTGGACCAAACAAAGATTTTACTGTTTTAAACAAATGTTTGTTTGAAATTGTGTTGTAAATTCAAACAACTTTTTTATTTAATATGATACTTTTTTTAATTGAAAAAATATTGATTTTTATTCAATTAAATTTTTGCAAAATTTCTTGTTTGAATTTACAAATGAAGTGATAGGTCCTAATTCAAACAAAATTTTGTCTGATTGAGCAAATTTCTTGATTGAATCAGAAATTTAATTCTTTCTGTGTATTTTTTTTAATTTTTAGCTTTTATTTTGAAATATTTGTACAATATAAATTTATTAAAAGTATTGGCTATTATTAGCTATGATACTTTCCCATCTTTTTGGCAAAATATGGATTCCCGGCCAATCATCTTTTGCGTCCAAAAACAAATCAAGCCAATATCGGATACTCAGTCCCAAAGTGATGCGCATTCAGGAGAGAGCGTAATGCATCGATCGAAATAGTAGTCGTACGTGGAATAGTCTGGATTATAAAGCGGGTGAAGTGAAACTTCCTAACCACTTCATTCTAAATACTTTTAACCCTTTAATGCATATTGTTGCCAATTGTCTACATTCCAGTTCCACTTAATTTTAGACGAATATTAGCTTGATGCTAATTCAGATTCTAATTCCAAAAAAACAAATGGAGTACGAAAAGTTTCAGCTAAAGAAATTCTAAATCAAAATAAAGCTAAAGGAAATATAATAAATAAAAATCAACTAAATATTTGATATTTTATAGAAAAATAAAAGTAAAAATCATGCATTTAAGGGTTAAACAGGTATTGCAACATGTGGTCGAACGTTGTAATGATGGAATATTACAGTTTCATATCTGGCCGCATATTGGACATGTATAATTGTCCTTCAAGGTCTCTCGGCTTCAATTCCTATTGTACCCAATGTAATCCTGCTGTGTTTTGAAATTGTACTAAGGCCTTCAATTCTTGGTCTTCTAGATGGCATTATCGGTATAATATAAAAATTTGATTTTGTCACACCCCTCCGCCCACAGACCGAAAATCTGACATTACAGTGTGACCCCCTAGGCTATACTGAGGATTCCTTGAAAATTTCATTAAAATCGGTCCAGCCGTTTTTGAGTTCATTCGGAACATACATACCCTAATACAAACATCCATTTTTAAATATATAGATAGAAAATGGGCATATATCCCTCCGGAATACTTTTGGGTCCCTAATCCAAAATAAATCAAGCCGGATTATATGAGTCAATGTACTACTTTTTGTTGCTACAAAACGCTACTGCTGTGCTAAGAAAAAATTTCTTTTAACTCAAATTTAAACAAAATTATGTTTTTGCCATTATACTTTTGATAATTTGTATACTGAAAATCAACTTAGTAGTTCCGTAGTTCAATGGTTCAGATATATATTTAAGTGTATCGGGTTTTCACCAAAAAAATTTGTATTTTATCAAAAAGTAGTTTTTAAACAGATTGTTAACAAAAAGAAAATTTTTTAACTACATATTTAATTGTTCAATGTTGAATTACAAACAAGATTCTGTACATCCCAAAATAGGATTTCGAATTGTTTTAAACTAATTTTGTAATCATTATTATATAGGAGTCTAGCTTTATCTATAAAAAGGGAGGAAATGAACTTGATGTCGTTAGCAGTATCGACCAACACGAAACTAAACATTTTTTAATTTCAATGTGAAATCAGTTCCATTCATGATTTGCATATTGATCACCCTTATATTATGAAGTCCCAGTCACATAGAAAGCACATGTATTTAATGTATCCAGATTGCAATCCCCGAAGAATTGCTACCACCTTCAAGTCACAGCATATTTTCCATTGATGTTTATTGTAGTCTACTTCTTGAAGAATAGTTTTTAATGAGTCATACGTCTCTTTCGTTTCTACACTATAGGCAATTGGTACCGATGGTTTTGAGTTTGTTTGATGGAGCAACACTGCTTTTGAACTGGTTTTGGAGCTATCAATAAAAAGTCTCCACTCAGCCGCATTGTAACCAATGTCCATTTGGCTCATTAGTTTGTCCACATCCTTGCAGTAAACAGATGTTTGCTCGTTATTTGCAAAAAATTATTCTTGCAGTGTTGCTTGGCGATGTCTGTAGGCTGATATTTTGGTTCCAGGGGCCAAACAATCAGCCCTTTTTAGAAACATTTTAGGTTTACAAGATTATATCAATAAATATTTTGAACTTTTTAACTATTATTCTAGTTTTTTTAATAATATTTTATTCTGATTTGAAAATTGTTTACGCTAAGAGTTGCATTTCTAATATTGATTTGAGTTGTATTTATAGTAGAGATGCATTTTTTGCACCATAACCGTTAAATTTAAATAAATTAAATTGTAAAAATACAAGTCTAAAATTATTGAGCAACTACTTTTGAGTATTGAGTACTCAAACAATATGGCAAATACTCGATACACGATACCCACTAATCAATACTTTTACAGCAATATTCTGCAATTCTCCAAAAAAAACTATAAAAATAAAAAAATAAATTTGCAAAAAGTGTTAAAATTAATGAATTTTAAGTATATTAGGACTAGAACATTCAACTCAAATTACTTTATAAAAATATTGACTTACTTCAATAGATTATTCATAAAATATATATGAAACATTTTTACTCAAAAAAGCTGAAGTTTAAAGGCGAATAACTTTAAAACACGAGCTAACTTTTAAAAACCCTTTGGGGGTTTTGGTATACTAATTATCTACTTTCATTTCCCGTTGGTCTCATTCGGGAAAGATTTTCTTGTTGCACAGTGTTTACGAATCGTGCAAATTTATTTCGTCAAACTTACAGAGTACTTCGTCAAGTCAAATCATCTTCAGCAAACAAGCAGAATTGTCCTCATGAGACTATTGAGATGCAATTACATCCCAAAAAAATCATTGGTTGATGCAGTTTACATCCCGAAGTCATCATCGGCTCATTTGTCTTTAAATCCGAAACCGGCGCCAACATTACCGTGAATGACAAACGCGATATATCCGTTTGTCATTCTGTTAAAGGGAAATGATTCGTGAATTTCTTATTCCTCATCTCATTGCTAATCATTAGGAGGAGAATGGGTCCCAACCAGAAGGTGCAACATGCCAGCGCATGATACCATCACTTTATTCAATTAACATTACCGTGAATGGCGAGCGATACAAGCAAATGATTCATGATTTTTTTATTCCTCATAATTTGGAGGAGAAATGGTTCCTACATGAAGGCGCAACATGCCACACAGCACGTGAAACCATCACTTTGTTGAGTCAAAAATTTGATGACCGAATTATCTCAAGAAATGGACCAGTGAATTGGCCATCTTGTTCGTGTGATTTGAAACCTTTGGACGACTTTTGTCGGAGTACATCAAATCTCTGGTCTATGCTGATAAACCAGCAACGATTGATCATTTAGAAGTCAACTTTCGATGCCCTATTGACGAAATATGCCAGAAATTAACCCCCTTTCTATACTTGACAAATATTCATCATAACAATAAATGACATTTGTTGTCAAGACAAAGTTGTCTAAGCAAAAGCACTAACAATTTAATCAGTAAGTTTAAACATTAAATGCCATAATATTTGTGAGCTAATAAAGTATAAATTTTGGACATTCAATTGAAATATCTGTGTTTTATTATTTCTTAAAATGTTCTTTAAAATTTCTGTACCTCTAAAAAAATATCCCTTACTTCAAAGACCTTGTCAAAACATAGCACGACAATCATTAAGATGGAACCCACCAGGTAGGCGACCTGGTGCTTCCGCTATTACTTGGATGAGAACCATTAAATTCAACAAATTACAATTGGGGTTACATAGCCCGAGAAGCCAATAACAGACAACAACATCGTGCATGTAATTTTCATATGAAGTGATAGAATTGTCGGAGAATGTGTTTCAACCGATTTAAACCTGCCAGAGATGGTTTGCGCGTTTCAGAAGTGGTGATTTTGACACATAAGACAAAGATCGACCAGGCCAGCCAAAAAAGTTTGAGTACCAAGATTTAGAGTAACTACTCCATGAAGATTGATGCCAAACTTAACAAGAGCTTGCAAAATCATTGCGTGCTGAGAGACCTTAAAATATATGTATGTCTGAAATGTTGCTTCAATGCTATGAATAAAAATCGTTTTTGCACCGAATCATTACATGAAGTGTAAGAGATTGCATGTGAACCCCGGCCAACCAGCAGGATCGACATCAAAGCCAAATATCCATGGCCATAAGGTAATGCTCTGTATTTGACCAAAAGTATATTATCTATTATGAAATGTGATGGTCTGATGGAACCTGTACCGAAAGCAACTGATTCATTTGTAGCGATAATTGACCGAAAAACTCCAAGAATATGCGACCAGTCATGAAACCGTAATATTCCATCATGACAACGCTAGGTCACATATTGCAATGCCTGTTAAAAATATTTAAAAAGAAGTGGTTGGGAAGTTTTGCCTCATCCGGCTTATAGTCCAGACCTAGTCCCTCCGACTACTGTTTTGTTTTGATCGATATAGAACGCTGTCTCTGAGATACGCTTCACTTTAGAAAAGAGTTTCCAAAATTGGACTGATTTGTTCATGTCTTCAAAAGATGAGACGTTCTTTCGGCGCGGAATCCATATGTTGCCAGAAAGATGGGATAAAGATCCAAACTAATAATGGTCAATACTTTGAATAAATTTATATTGCACAAATGTTTCAAAATAAAAGCTAAAAGTTTGAAAAAAAATCCTTCAGTTTTAAGTCATGCACTCATAGAAGCCCTCGATATATCCACGAAACCAGTCACGTGATTACTTTCGTGTCTATTTGCGCCATAAATTCGTCTTAACATTCTTATTGAACCGCTTATCAACACTATAACAAAACCACAATTTCTCTGAGAGCAAAACAAGAGAATTAAATGTTTACTAATGCAAGTGTATAAGTGAGAAACGAAAAATGTCCTGCACTAATACAAAGAAAAACTGGGTGCAGCTTTAGAAACATTCGTATATAACGTTGCAAAACAAACTAAAAGGCAACAGGTACAACAAATACAAAATTACCCCTGGAAAATCACAAACACAAAGAGACCAAAAGACAGTGAGAGAAAAAAAATTATATAAAAATTTGTTTGTATTTGAAAATGTTTCTTTACAAAAACAAACAATATGTAAACGAACCTAAAATTCCCTAGAGAAAGCGCAACAGTTAGAGGTGCCTGTTGCATGTGCCACAGTAAAGAAAAAAGAAAGAATAGATTTTTTTTTTTAAATACGAAAAGTATAAAGAGTTTAGGTAAAGTAAAAAGTACGTGTACGTGTGTTGAAGAGTTTTTGTTTAGAGAATGTAAGGAAGGTGACATATACCGGAAACGGATATGTCGCAATGTTGTTCGCTGGCAGCAGTGGAAAGAGATTTAAAATTGTTATAGCTTTTTTTTTAAAAAAACTTTTGCAATTTATCAGTGCAATTTTGTTTTTATTACAAATGCTGCATATGGAAGAGATTGTGTGTGTGTTTATAGCCATAATGTATTCTACATTTTTATGACTTCATGAGAAGGAGGAGGTCACATTGGAATACGGTCGTTTCATATCGTATGCTTTTAAACTTGACTTCGTAAATGTGGCAATATTCTGCTGTTGCATCACATACTGTGTATAATGTTTCGCAATCACACGTAACATGGTGTGCACAACATTTACTCCATACCCTTGGACTTTGTTTAAGGCTGGTTGAATGCACCTACTGCTAGTGGGTTTTTAGCCATACACTGTTCCCACAAACATTAAAGGCCTAGGTAATAGTGTCATCATTAAGAAAACTTAATTATCATCACAAAAATCCCCCCTTTATCATTATCGCCAACATCTCCATGATGAGCATCGATGAACATCTGCATGCAACATATTGTAGGAACATGTAGAGATGTAGAAGCAGCAGTGGCAGAATGATTTTTTTTTTTTTGAAATAAAAACGGGCAAAAGCACTCACTACATACAACGTAAATACAGCAACAAACATGAATCATGAATATTTAAGGCATCCCGCTGAATATTGACTGCATTTTGTAAGCTTCTAATAACCGACTTTGCCTGAACTCAGTTGGTTAGTTGACGCGTTCCAAGACAGTTTACATTTAGCTCCTACATTTAAAACACTAAATAAATATTGGTTTAAATTAGAAACAAACAAACATATCTATACAAAAAGCCTTTGAAAAAAATGTTTAAAGAAAATAATTTAATGAAGAAAAAAACATACATATGTAAATTGTGTTACAAAGAAAGCTAACGTGCAAATATTTAAATAAGTGCCCAAGGTGTTTAAGAAAACCTAAAAGCCTGACATACAAATTTAGTGCTTAAAATTGTTGAGTAATATATTAAAAATGTGTAAGTTAATTTGAAGATTATTAAAAAAAATTATGACTTTTTGTGCAAAATTAACGAAGGTTTAATGACAGCTTTTCAAGATTAATTAATGCAGCTTGTATTTGTTCGACGTTTTTATTATAACAAGGTAATTATTTATTCATAACTGTCTGTTGTTTATTGAAAATAAATATTAAAAATCATTATCTTTACCGGATTGTTGAATATCAACACCAAATTATTTTACTTTGTCTTCGCTACCATATGGAAAGTTGTTTGCCTGCAGCTAAAGTTATTAACCCTTAAACTGTAAACAGCAATTTGAAAGTGACTTAGTTATGAATATTTTGTTTTTTTTTTTTTTTTTAAAAAATAGCCGATTTTGATTTTTTTTTTAAATTAAATTTAACAATTAATAGTGTAATAATCAGCTTTTTCGAATCAACAATATAAAAAAAAATGTTGTTATAAAATATCTGTGGTAAATTTCGCATTGCTAGAGAATAATGCATTTTCCGGATGTGGGCCTTATATAGAAGCTATATATCATTATGGATCGATAGTCACATAAGCCTGTAGTAAGATATATGTATTATTGAAAACGATTTGTGTTAAAATTTTGGTTCGAAATCGATATTTGTAAGATATTTATGTAGGTTAATGTGTTTTTCGGAAGTGGTACTATATGAGCTATGATCAATTACACTATGCAACAAATGAAGACTTTTGGAAAGACACAAGATCATGACAGCATAGGTTCGACTCTACTACCAAAGGGTAGTAAAACCCTATACTCAGTTTGTCCATTTTGGTGACCGATTTTTTTTATGGGCCCACAAAGTTTCTGAAAATCAGTGGGGCCTCTAAAAAAGGTATCATCAGTTTTTGGTTAACAGCTAATTCAGACTTTGTGATACGGCTTAACTTTATATGGGAATAATATAGCTAAGAGTCCGCCAAATAAATTTTGTTAAAATTGTTTTCCAAAAAATAGCTTTTTCGTGCACTTTTGTTGAAAAAATATAGGAAGAAAAATATTTTTACTTTTTATAGAATAACTTCCAGGGACTCCTAATTTTTCAATAACAATATTTTGCAAAGTTTTTTTAGTTTTTTACTATTTTTTGACTCTAAAACAAAAATGTTTTGTTAAAAATGTATGTTCGAGTGTATACTTCTCTATTGTGCTGGAATAACGAAGAATGGGCAAATCATTATCGGTATGATCACGCAAGAACGGCTTGATGCAAGATATGAAAAAACATCAAAATTTTTGAAAGTGAGCAAGGTTTGTGGAGCATCTGAAGAGTAAATATAAGCTTTTTATATACGTTTTTGATATCGGTGGAAACCTTATAACTTGGAGATTGACATTTTACCTTAAAATCTAACTATATTATAAAATGGCGATTTTCCATCAAGAAAAATAAAAACTTTGAATTAATGTAAAATTTCAACAGTTACAGACATCACAACAAAATTTGGAAGTAATATAGATCTAAATGTTCTTAAGTCAATGGCATCACCAATGTTGCCATTCTTTGTTTTCAAACATTAAAATTCCTAAAACGTGGAAAATGTGTTCCAAAAACTGAGTTTTTTTAAGAAAATAGCCCACTGTGACGTTATTTACAGTATGATAGTAAAAGCGTTTTGTATATTTATAAACAATATATATTTATATATATAAAATATACAAAAAGATGCTTCAACTTTGGATGCGTGTAACTATTTATAGAGACGAAATAATTGTTATCAGGTTAAAAGATCGAGGAAAATTTAAAAAAAAAATTAAACTTAAATATCTCTTGAACTAAAAGAGGTACCTACAGATAAAAGCATATTTTTGTAGACCTTCTCAAGGACTATCTACATTTTAAATTTCAGCTCATTCGGATCATAAATGGCTTTTTGGCGATTTTTTTTTAGATGTGTGACATTGAGGGTCCACTCACTGATCCCCATTCCGAACACCTCAGCCGAGTAAATAATACAGCACAACATAGAAGTGTGGACTTGATCATACTATTTTATCAAAAAATCTTTGGTTTAGCGTAAAAAAATAGTAAAAACAAAAATTGTTAAGGTGCAAAGTGATCTTTATGTGCTATTTAGAGTGACTAGACACGTTCAGAATGCATTGAAAGAGTTGTTCAACTTTACCGTAGCTACAACTTTGCTAGATATTGTTAGTGAAAAATTAGGAGACCCTGGAAGTTATTCTAAAAAAAGTAAAAAAAAAAAATTTTCTTACTATATTTTTTCAACAAAAACAAAGCTATTTTTTGGAAAAAAAATTGTAACAAAATTTATTTGGCGGAATCTTAGCTATATTATTGCCATACAATGTTAAGCCGTACCACAAAGTCTGAATTAGCTGTTAACCAAAAACTGATGACACAGGCCCAACTGATTTTCAGAAATCATAAAAAAAAATCGGTCCCAAAATGGACAAACTGAGTATAGGGTTTTACTACCCGTTGGTAGTAGAGTCGAACCTATATAGTCATGATCGTGTGTTTTTTTCACTGTTGCACTGTGTTATGGACCGGTCTTTACAAAATTTTTTATTTCGATTTACATATATATGAGGATTACTTGTGTCAAATTTTGACGTGATAACGATATTTGTAAGATATTTATGAGTATTTAAGTGTATTTTTTAAGTGATCCTTATATGGGAGCTATGATCAATTGTGGACTAATCTTCGAAAAATTATGTACTCATTTCTGTATATATAAGGATTACTTATGTCGAATTTCAACCTGATGAACGCATTTTCAGGAAGTGGACTAAATATCGGGGCTATTGTTAAATATGGATCGATACAAACAAAATATCGTTTTGTGATTTATTTTTATATATAACTTATATTTGCTACATTTTATATTATAGAAGCATTTATGTACCATAGGGAAATATTCCGGGAAGAAATTTGTTTGGAAATTGTAGACCTCAATATGTTTAAAGAAAATAGCAAGCTATTTTTTAAAAGTATGAACTTTTTCGTCCGTTTGAAAAATCGAAATATTGATCTTAGAATCAAAAAGTATATATAGTCTGGGTCCTTGTAAAATTATAAGACAATCTAGCTATGTTTGTCCATCTATTGTTGACACAATAGGGTCTTAAGGAAGGGAAGTACGGAGTTGAAACATATTAGATCAACAAATATATTTAATATATCGTTGGATAGGAGTTTAAAATATCTTTCATTTGGCATATACATTGTCTTAGAGTTTCCAGGAAATAGCGAAAAAATATTGACAACTTTGGAGCACCGCCAAATCCAAAATATCAGGGACCGTAACTATTATAAGCGATATCAAAAAAGTTGTTTTGTAACAGTTGTTTTGTGACTTTAAAAATATTAGAAGTTCGCTTGAAACTCTTGCCACCAAATAGCCACCATAATAAAACTCATTTGAGGAGTTTTATTTAAATTGTAAATTGACACCTTAAGGTTTTCGGTGGTCAGATAATTACAATTTGTAAAGCTGCTTGCAATTCAATAAATTGTCATTATAAAAATCAAGTGGGATTGTTATTGTTTGATTCCTATTATCAAACTGTTATTTTTTTTTCTTAAACAAAAAAATTACTACAAACATTATAGCAGATAGACTCAATAAGTAAAGATATTGAAAAAAGTAGAAAATAAACGAAAAGAGTTTTATTTTCTGATGGGAAAAATAAAACTCCTGAAATGAGTATTTTATGACGGCTATTTAAAACTATTTTTTTAAGATTTTCATGCGAAATTTTATTTTTATGTTGATTAATAACTGTTAACTGTGGAGTTGAGATCATATCATATATAACAGTATAGGTCTCCGTTGATTCTAATATAGAGAGTTTTTAGTTTATAATTTTCTGGATAACTGTTATTTACGGTCCCTAGAAAATATGCTTGACCGACAAAAAAAACTGTATTATAACCTTCACCATAAGTACCAAATGTATATATAAGTTTGACATTTCTTTTGTAATTTCTATATTTTTCATTAGCGAATCATGTATATTGAAATCAACTTTCCGTAGCCATTACATAACTTACATAAATTAATATAACCGTTATAGTCCCGGTTAGGTTGCTATTTAAAATTGGAAAAATCGGCCAACAAATGGCAGAGATATAAGAAAATAACCATAACCATGGATTAATTAGACATTAATATAGACAATATGGATAGCTCATGATAGTTATTTCAATGACCTTTCCAACGACATATATAATGCCATAATAAATCGGAACAATTTTGTATTTTTAACCAGATTTGTTTGTCACCTAAAAAAATTTGCACCAAAACCTTTTTTTTCACTAATAAAATTTGCTCAGCCAAAAAAAATTATTTTTTTTTTTAATATTTTTCCCGAAAATTGTTTCAGTCTTTATTTTACAGTACACTCAATAAGAATTTTTACTATTATTCAGGTTGAAAGCAAGTGTAATTCGAACCTTGAATTATAGTCAAGCAATTGAATTATAGTTGTATTACACTTTATTTCAATAGCAATTCTCAATAAAAAAGAGGAGGAGTTTAAATCATAATTACATTTGCATTCAAGTCAAGTCAAATCCCAACCAAATACTTGAATTTTTTGAGCTTTAGTGCTTATTTGGGACACATTTAGCATGAGACACATGAGAAAAACACATGTGTTGCCTCTAACTCAAAGATTTCTCGACCGATCTTATTGAAAAATTGTGTCTGAAGTACTTTCCAATAGGAGTAACCTTGGTGCCGATCGATAGACATCGATTTCAAAAGTTGGTTGACTTGACATGAAATCCCCCATATACGTATATTATATATTACCAATACATTTCTTTTTGAGTAAGCGGTTGCAGAATCTGTTCATCGATCAATTTCAGAAAATAAATAATCAAATCGATAATTTTGTCGTAATATGAGTTAATTTTTTTAAGATTTTTGTAACAAAATTTTGTTAATTATCAAAAGTTTTAGAAATTTTTTAATTCACAGATTTGAGTTAAGCCAATGAAAATAAAATAATTTAAAATATAACAATAGTTTTAAGAGACTACTGCTGAGTGGTTAGAAACTTGCTTGATTTTTTCTAATTTTTATCATTTATTTTCAAACATTTGTTCAATATAAATTTATTTATGACCTTTTCCCATCTTTCTGACAACATATGAATGGATTCCGCTACAAAGTAATGATCATCATTCGAAAACACGAATGAATCAAGTCAATTTCAGATACTCTGTTGCAAAGTGAGGCGTATCCCAGAGAGCGTTCTGCATCGATCCAAACAAATAGTAGTCGGCCGCGAAATGTTTAGACTATAAGGCGCGTAACATTTTTAACAGGTATTGCAACATGTGGCCGACTGTTGTCATGGTGGAATATAAAGGTTTCATATTTCGGCAAATTCTTGCTTCAAACGAATCAGTAACATTCGGTACAGGTTCCATGTGATGTGCTGGCCAGATTTCTGCAGCTCATAATAGACAGGACCAAATACACAAAATTACCTTAGGGCCATGGATATTTAGCTCTGGTCTCGATTCGGCTGGTTGGTCGGTCTTCACATACGATCTCTTACTCTTCGGGTTATCGTAATGGATCCATTATAATCGAAAGTAATGATTCGATGCAAAAATGATTTTCTTGTTAGCGTTCAAGCAGCATTTCCGACATAAAAATCTTTTAAGGTTTCTCAGCTTCAATTCGACAAAAAATCCCGTGAATCGGGTAGTGAAAAATGAGTAAAATTGTCGTTAAATTTGTACCGGAAATACCCGGAATGAAAACTTTTGCTAAATTTGTGATTGTAAAATTCGGTAATATGATTTTTATATGTATGAAACTTATTACCAAAGTATAACCTTATTACATTATTGGTTAAAAACTTATTTTATTTTTCAACATTGTCTCCTTTGAGCTCTTTGCACACTGTCCAACGTTTCTCCAATTTTGAATGCTTTCCAAAGAATAAGAGAGGTCATCAAAGTAGTCATTTTTGAAGATTATTTCATTGTTGGCGTCAAATCTATTTACACCAAGACATTGCTTCAGGTTTGAAAACAAAAAGTAATCACTCGGGACTTAATCCGGATAATAGGGCGAAAGAGGGTGCATTTCGTAGCCTAATTCAAGGAATTTTGCTATGGAAACTACACACGAGTGTACCCGATTGTGAACAAACGATGCAGCCATCTTGCGGAGAGCTTTCTCATACCCAAGTCATCATTCAAAATTCTAACCTTTGAGCCATATGAAAGCCTATGGTTTCAAAATATCTCGCACTTTAAATCTCCGATTTGGGTGTAGAGATCTCAACTGGTCATCCAGAACATTCCCATAGTATTTATCAAGTGATGTCTTTTCCGCAAAAATAATTGTTAATGAGTAGACGAAATTAAATTGTTTCCAATTTCTCCTCAATTCTCCAGGTAGTCTGCTATCAATGGCTGTCAGACACAAACTAAACGACGCACAGTGGCGCGATTTGAATTTTTTCGTTGCAAAAATCCAAAAAAATTTTAAAATCGTTGGACAATTTACTGTAAAAGATGTTTATTCAATATTTTTTATGGGCACATGAAAATTTAAGTTTTGCAACCTCACTTATTCTACGGCCGCCACTGTGTGACGCAGCTTGTTCAAATTTTGAGAGGAGTCAACTGTCAGATGCCTGTTAACAGGAGCAGTATTAACCTTGCAGTTAAGAGACAGGAAATTCTTTAGTTTTGGACATTACAAAGATCTGTGCAAAAGCATTTACCCAGATAACATATGCTGGTGGAGGGTACAAAAGCAAGTTTTCGTTATCAATGCAAATCCTTAAATACAATTGACATTAATCTAAGTCTGCTATAGATATATTTCTCTCTGCAATTACATTACAAATGATTGAATTAACTAATATTTAATTATCCGCCGCCTTTTAATGAAAACTTGCATTTAAGGGTTAAAACAAATACGAGAAATTGCATTTTTTACAAATAAATTTTTGCAAGGGTTAATGACAATTTGGCTGTTGGTTGGTTGGGTGACTGGTTTGTTGCATAAATTCCCTGCAGTGCATTTAATTTGCATGTAATCTAATTATCCTTTTGGCAAAGTCATTTTAATTTCATACTCATGCAAAATCACACAGACAAATATGTATAATGGCATTGTCATACACTTAAGTTTACACATAAATATATTGTACATAAAACATGTCTATCACTGTAACAAAAATACATCTACAAATTTAACATATGCTTTCATATTATTTTATTTATATATTATGATATTTGATATAGATAGAGTACAATGACTTTACATACAAAAAACAAAAGACAAACCCAAACCAAAAGTTAAAAACTATTTAAGAAACAAACTTTTGTATAGACCCAAAATCACGTTTCAACTATTTCAATATTCAAAACACGTTGTGATTAATTGTTTTTTTTTTCAATGTATGTGTGGAAATCACACGTAAAAGGGATAAATATACACACACACATTGATTTACATAACTTTATAAATACAGTGGCTGTCAAAAGTTTGCTGGCATTTTGATGATTTCAATTTCATGTTTATAAATTAAAACTGTTTTCATTATTAACTTTACTAAAATACATACAAAATCATCCATATCATTTCTATATAGTCCAGCTAACTGCAGGATACTGACAATATCTTAAACATGTATACAGATGAATTTGTTTTACCACTGTCCATGAATGTGTCACTTAACTAAATTTGTTTGATAAGTGTGATGTTTAAGTTTATTTGGTTAGATGTATTTTACTTTTTGGCTTTTTTCTTCCTTATTTACACACATGCTCCTTTACTTTTACTAATTGTATTAAATCATGTTTGCCTTGGAATATTAAGAATCATGTAATCTTATAAAGGGATTACTACTACTATTCCAACACATTCCTACGTGCAAATGTATTACAATATATAAAGTAGGGTTGTCCTTATGTTACTCTTCGTTAAACAAAAATTTTGAATAAACACTAATTGAGGATTCAAACAAGTAAGAGAGCCGAATCTTATGTATCCTTCACCAAATTATACTTCAAAGTACAAATCAATATATATAAAAATTAAATGGTCCATGTATGTAATGTGAGAACGGCTGGAGCGATTTGGCTGATTTTTTTTTATTCGATTCGAAATTTTCAGGAGATGGTTTGTAAAGAAAAAAAATTAAAAAATTCCGGGTAAAACTCGGAAATTTTTTTTTTTGAGTCCAGTCAACTTTAATAAAAGTATGCAGTACAAATTTAGATATTTTATTTGCAAATAAATAAGAACAGTGGGTTGCAGAAACTAGAAGAACTAACATTAGTAAATGCTACCGGGCGGGTCAACTAGTTTTAAATATTTTTAGGTAAACAACATTTTTTTTTCCAAAGTTGTTTTTTACATTTTTTGGAAATTGGTTTTTTAATTTTTTTTTTTTTTGTGAAAAAAAAAATTAGGGTTAAAAAATATTTTTCGATTTTGACCCATTGTAGGTCCAACTTGCTATTGTCTTATATACGTCGTTGCAAAGGTCTATCATAAGATGTCCATATTGTCTATATTAATGACATAGTAATCCAAATATAGGTCAAAAATAGGTCAAGAATCGAGGTTGTGCTGGTTTTTTCCTCATATCTCAGCTATTTGTGGACCGATTTTGCTGATTTTAAATAGGAAACTTCTAGAATGCATGCCTGACAGAATTATTGAAGATTTGGATCCCGAAGATATCTGGGGTCTACAGAAAATTAATTTCAACAGATAGACAGACAGACAGACAGACAGCCGGACATGGCTTAATCGACTCCGCTTTCCTCAAGTTTTATTCAAATCGGCCCAAAAATATATAACATTTCTCTATCTTTTCTTTAGAAATTCCAAATATTGAAAAATTTGACTTTTGACCTTCACGATTTAAGGTTATCGTTTTCCGATTTTAGTAAAACTTTCAGACCATATTTAAAATTACAAGGAATATAATATTATGAATAGGTTTTACTTAAAATTTATAACATTAAGGAAATTGGGCTCATTCGCCTAAATATGGACAAAAAATTAGTTTTTCTTGAAAATCGCAAAATTTAAATCGCAGGTACGGAAAAACTGTAAAAGGTATTGACATAATTTTTTCATATTTTTATTCCCTATTTTGATCTCAATAAATCACAATGTGATGATCAAAAAATTCTGAAATTTCTTTAACAAAATTTTTAAAAATTTGAAAATGGAGATTCGAAACGGCCGTTAAAAAATATTTTTTTTTGGCCATTCCTGCGAATAGGTTAACGGTATCCTACGAAGAAAAAAACTCATACACAAGTAAATACGGATATATTTTAAATAAAAATTAGCTTTTGTTTTAATTTTCTCGAAATATGTTAATTTTTTTCCTAAATTTTATGTTCAAGTGGCCTGAATGGTCTGGCGAATTTGTAATAACTTTAACATTTTCTAACCAAATTTTGTCATTTATATCTCATTACAACAATAATTACATACATATTTCGATTCTTTTGCATTCAATTGCAAAAGTATTTAGTAGCAAAATTTTTTCAAAAAGTGAAAAATTTGCATTTTTCTTTAATTTTGGCGATAATACAGTTTTTGGGTCATTTTGACCTAAAGGAGATACAGGGTTAATTTCCAAAAAAAAATTTTAATGTAATATTCATTAATATAAATAAATCTACATATTTATAGAAAACAATGCAGAAAGTTAAGGAGTTTCACCTATTTATTCCATATAAATAGTATAATTTTGCATATATCTGAACTTTGACCTCGATGCGCGTCCAGAAATCGTTGCCCGATTTGGCTGAAATTTTCAGCACTTAACATATAGGCCTAGTGTCACAATATTCCACCCGGCACTCTTTGAAATCTAAAAAAAAAATCGGCTGTCACTCTAATGTATACCCTTCTCACGAAAGAGAAGTAAATAACTTATTTTCTTGAGCGATTTTTTTCGGAAGTGGTCCTTATGTGGGAGCCATAAACAATTATGGATCTATCGCCATTAGATTTGGTCGTGTGATTTCTGGATACAAAAATTTTTAAGAGTTTCATGCTCGTTAAAGGCTGTCTGTTGAAAGCTCAATAGGGCCCAAACGGTTTAGATGGCTGAAATTTTCCTTAAATATTCTGTAGAGAAGGTTTGTCTGGTATTTAAAATGGACAATATCGGTCCATGATTCCAAAGTAAATATAGGTCCGATTTACTATGACGTTATTTACGTCGTTGGAAAAGTCTTTAGATAAAAAGAGTTAAAAAATCGTGGTCGTCATGATTTTTTTCTTATATTTCAGCCATTTATGGGCCGATTTTCCCGAATTTTAATAGGAATCTAAGCGGGACTATACCGAATATATTGATGTATCACTAATGTATGTAAGTTATTAGGGGTCTTCGAAAAGTTTATTTCAATATAAAACTTATTTGGAGCGGAATTTGTGGAGATACATTTATAAATTAAACATTTATGACCGATAATGTCCAATTTCGGAAGGACATTTGTATGGGGGCTAGGTGAAATAATGGACCGATTTTAGCCAGTTTCAATAGGCTTGGTCCTTGTGTCGAAAAAATAATATGTACAAAATTTTATCAAAATATCTTCAAAATTGCGACCTGTACTCTGCGCACAAGGTTTACATGGACAGCCAGCCAGCCAACCAGACGGACGGACGGACATCGTTTAATCGACTCAGAAAGTGATTCTAAGTCGATCGGTATACTTTAAGGTGGGTGTTATACTAGTATTTCTGGGCGTTACAAACATCTGCACAAACGCATAATACCCTCCCCACTATGGTGGTGTAGGGTATAAAAATTTAAACAATGTTTTAAAGCAAAATTTCCATACACAATTTGACTTTAAAATATTGTTTAAATTTAAATCTTCGGGGGATTCAAACCATCTGCTATTAGGTCGTATTGTCGTGATGTCCTAAACAAATTTTTTAGCTTAAACAAATTCTTGTTGTGTTGCAAACAAAAAAAGTGTTATTTTATGAGAAACCAATAAACAGAGTTCAAAAAGTCTTATTAGTTTATAACTTTTCTGTTTGAAACTTAACAAAATTTTTATTAAACTAAAAAAATATTTTAGGACATAAAAGACAGTTTGAATACCCCAATTGTTATGAATAGAGATTAGTTTTCCAAATCCGCTTTCCATTTTCTTATCCCAGCTTTTGGATTTTAGAACATGTGGCCAAAATCTGAAAATTTTTATAAAAAAAGTTCAAATTCCGAAAGGCGTAGGGGCGACATATTCGAAAAATTGGACATGTTTTTTATACCAAAATGTTTTTCGTAAAGATACCTCACAGAAACACATAAAATTGTTATATATTCTTAAATAAAGTTTTTTTTAATAATAAAAGAGTTAAGTCACCTTTTCGCCCAAACAGCAAACATCTATTCTATTTTTTTGGATTTTAAATTAAAAATCGTTTATTTTTAGATCCATAATCGATATTAACATTATTGATAATTTAGTTGTCTAACTAACAAAATAAATTATTTTAAAAGCCTATAACTCGGCAATTACACTATGCAACAAATGGAGACTTTTGGAAAAACACAAGATCATGACAGTATAGGTTCGACTCTACTACCAAAGGGTAGTACAACCCTATACTCAGTTTGCCCATTTTGGTGACCGATTTTTTTTTATGGGCCCCCAAAGTTTCTGAAAATCAGTGGGGCCTCTAAAAAAGGTGTCATCAGGTTTTGGTTAACAGCTAATTCAGACTTTGTGCTACAGCTTAACTTTATATGGCAATAATATAGCTAAGAGTCCGCCAAATAAATTTTGTTAAAATTTGTTTCCAAAAAATAGCTTTTTCGTGCACTTTTGTTGAAAAAATATAGGAAGAAAATTTTTTTTTTTTACTTTTTTTAGAATAACTTCCAGGGACTCCTAATTTTTCAATAACAATATCTCGCAAAGTTGTAGCTACGGTAAATTTGAATAACTCTTGTGAACATATCAATGCATTCTGAATGTGTCTAGTCACTCTACATAGCACATAAAGATCACTTTGTACCTTAACAATTTTCGTTTTTCCTATTTTTTGACGCTAAAACAAAGATTTTTTTGTAAAAATAGTATTATCAAGTCCACACTTCTATGTTGTGCTGTATTATTTACTCGGCTGAGGTGTTCGGAATGGGGATCAGTGGGTGGACCTTCAATGTCACACATTTATAAAAAAATTACCAAAAAGTCATTTATGATCCGAATGAGCTGCAATTTCAAATATAGATAGACCTTGAGAAGGTCTACAAAAAATATGATTTTATCTGTAGTTATCTCTTTTAGTTCAAGAGATATTTGGGTTTAATATTTTTTTAAATTTTGCCCGATCTTTTTTTCGTATTTTAAATTTGATGGGCCTACGAAAGGTCGAAATTTGTTTTTTTATATATGACGTATATTTGCGATAAAATTCTAAAGAAAATAAAACAAATCTGATAACAATTATTTCGTCCCTATAAAAAGTTACACGCATCCAAAGTTGAAGCATCTTTTTATATATTTCAACTTTGTATGCGTGTGTTTTTTAAGTTTTTTCCCAAAAAAGTCCCCATATTTTTTCTTTTATAAAAAACTAATTTTCTTCGGGACTATATAAATTTTTTTATGATCTGGAAAGAGAACTTAATGCAAAAACATATAAGGTAAAACTTGACTAACTTAAGCGGACATTGTACCCCCCAGCCCTATCCAAACTTGGGCAATTTTGAAAAAAAAAAATTAGGTTTGAGTAAAAAATTCTAAAAACGCAAAACACCGACCCTCAAAAGCTCATCACATTTGTATAGCCCCATATGTTGTTTATATACATACAGAACGTTTTTACTATCATGCTGTAAATAACGTCAAAGTGGGCTATTTTCTAAAAAAAACTTCGTTTTTGGAACAAATTTTCGCCGTTTCAGGAATTTCGGTGTTTAAAAACAAAGAATGGCAACATTAGTGATGCCATTGACTTACGAATATTTAGGTCTATATTACTTCCAAATTTTATTGTGATGTCTGTAACTGTTCAAATTTTACATTAATTCAAAGTTTTTATTTTTCTTGATGGAAAATCACCATTTTAAAATATTATTAGTTTTTAAGGTAAATGACGTCACAAAATTATTCATTTCACTAAAATGTCAATCTTTAAGTCATAAGGTTTCCACCGATATCAAAAACTTATATAAAAAGCTTATATTTACACTTCAGAAGTTCCACAACCTTGCCCACTTTCAAAAATTTTAAAGTTTTTTCATATCTTGCATCAAGCCGGTCTTGCATGATCAAGATTGGATAAAGTTATGCGCCCGGATCATACCGATAATGATTTGCCCATTCTTCGTTATTCCAGCACAATAGAGAAGTATACACTCGAACATACATTTTTAACAAAAAATTATTGTTTTAGAGTCAAAAATTAGTAAAAAACTACAAATTTTAAGCTACAAAGTGATTTTTGACAGCTATTTAGAATACCTAGGTATGTTCGGATTGCATTGATATGTTCACGAGAGTTATTCAAATTTACCGTAGCTACAACTTTGCGGGATATTGTTATTGAAAAATTAGGAGTCCCTGGAAGTTATTCTAAAAAAAGTAAAAAAAAAAAATTTTCTTCCTATATTTTTTCAACAAAAGTGCACGAAAAAGCTATTTTTTGGAAACAAATTTTAACAAAATTTATTTGGCGGACTCTTAGCTATATTATTGCCATATAAAGTTAAGCCGTAGCACAAAGTCTGAATTAGCTGTTAACCAAAACCTGATGACACCTTTTTTAGAGGCCCCACTGATTTTCAGAAACTTTGGGGGCCCATAAAAAAAAATCGGTCACCAAAATGGGCAAACTGAGTATAGGGTTTTACTACCCTTTGGTAGTAGAGTCGAATCTATACTGTCATGATCGTGTGTTTTTTTCACTGTTGCACTGTGTTATAAGAGATAAATAGCACACGCAAGCATGTTTTTTCAAGATCTAGCTTTCCAAACATACAATCTTTGAAATCGGATGGGATGTTTGGATATGGGGGCATATTTTGGAGCCCCCATATCGCTGCCTTGGATCATGTATAGGGCCCATCTTAATAACTCAAATACTTCTTGGCACACGTCAAATTTTATTCCGATCGGATCAGCCCTTTAGAAACGCCAGGTTTATTTCCAAAAAAATTTTGATTCTGCCCCACTGTGCGTTATTGGATTTCGATCCAATGCATTGGATTTGAAATGTTCAGAATTTGATTTCTACATGACTTTGAACTATTTTAGACCTTGAAATTATCGAAGAACCACAACATTAGTCCCACCCTAATATACATACATACGTGTCTGTGTATATAAAAAATTAAAAGAAATTTGTGATTTATAAATTTCGTATTTGTTTTTCTGTGGTCATTTTGGGATAAAGTTACAAAATTTTATTAGTTTATACAGAGATTAAAGATAAATACACTTAAGATATTTTGATTATTTTTCTTATGGCTTTATTTGCAACTTAAGGACAAAGCAGTAGGTGCATGTTTCTTGGCAGGAAATTTATTTTAAAATTGAATAAACCTGGTGGTAGTTAGTTCTGAAGGCAAAGGTAAACTAAGCAATTAATTTTAAATATTTTTCGGGTAGAAGTTGGGGTTGTTATAAGATTGTGCAGTGCTTAAATTATTATTCGAGAAGTTTGTTATAAAATCTTAATTTATGCAATAAATCTAAGGAGTCTTTTAAACATCTAAGTTGTAAATTTATAGTGTTCATAAAATATTTGGCTTCGTGGCTAAAGTTGACAAAAATGCTCCAGATTATAAATATTATAAAAAGCTGCTAAATTTTAACCTCTTGCAGTCATAAAAATTCTGTGATTTGAGGAAATTTCAGCAATACTCAAAGTCGAAGTCACGAACTACCCTCTTCAATCGCTACACACAATCCCAATTGTAAACCAATCAATCTTCAATGATTAATATTGAATTAAACATTCCTCGAATTGATAAAATCAAAATGAATTTAATTTAAGCTCGTAAATAGGGCAAGAGCAAATCTCAATGCCTTAACATTTTTTTCTTCTTAAAAATGACTATATGACTTATACAAACTGACATTCTTTGTGGTATTTACTTTGAAAAAAATAAAACAAAATCAAACAAACAAGAAATAAGAAAATGAGAATGATATTGCCTCCTTTATATAAAAAAACACAAACTCACCCACAAAATGCAACAGATATAAAGTTAAGAAAAAAAACAATCAGTAAAGAACAAAATAAAAACAATAAGGCTTTGCTGGAAGACGCCCAAGTTATAGACACACTTTACTGCAAACAAAGAATACTGGAAAAAATTATAAAAAAAACAACAAGACTTTTGTAAATGTGGTATAGAGAAAATTAGAAAAAAAAAGAAAAATACTAGACATCCCTGCATACAAGTCCCATAAAATGAATGAGGTTACGCAAAAATGTTAAACATTGGCGGTTGGTGGGACAGGAGAGGAGCCTGCTAGGTGGCAAGTAACTGAAAAACCCCCACAAACTCCCTTTGGCAATCATGTGGGAGAGTATGAGTTTGACATGAACATTGAACCGCAAATAACAAACAGACAAAGCTATGTGAGTGTGGGAGTTCATATTTATAAAAATACTGTTCTTACAGAATTATGGTGAATCAATAATGGCAACGAGATACCTTTCTCATTTTGTGAGAAATCAAAATCTCTTATTTTATATGAAATTTTCTATAAGGAAAATCACTCATTTTATCAGAAATTCTCTGTATCTTCTCTCTCATATTATGAGAAATTTTCCATTAAGAAAATATATCGTTTCAGGAGAAATATTTGATAAAGAAAATATCTATATTTAGGAGAAATTTTCTGTAAAGAAAATCTCTCTTTTTATGAAGAATTTTCTACAAATTTTCTTTAAAGAAAATCTCTCATATAATGAGAAATTTTCTATAAAGGAAATCTCTCATTTTATGAGAAATTTTCTATAAAGAAAATCTCTTATTTTATGAGAAATTTTCTATAAAGAAAATCTCTCATTTTATGAGAAATTTTCTATAAAGAAAATCTCTCATTTTATGAGAAATTTTCTATAAAGAAAATCTTTTTTTTATGACAATTTTATATAAAGAAAATCTCTCACTTTATGAGAAATTTTCTATAAAGGAAATCTCTCATTTTATGAGAAATTTTCTATAAAGGAAATCTCTCATTTTATGAGAAATTTTCTATAAAGGAAATCTCTCATTTTATGAGAAATTTTCTATAAAGAAAATCTGTCATTTTGTGAGAAATTTTCTCTAAAGAAAATCCCTCATTTTGTGAGAAATTTTCTCTAAAGAAAACCTCTCATTTTCTATAAAGAAAATCTTTCTTTTTATGACAATCTATAAAGGAAATCTCTCATTTTATGAGAAATTTTATATAAAGAAAATCTCTCATTTTATGAGAAATTTTATATAAAGAAAATCTCTCACTTTATGAGAAATTTTCTATAAAGGAAATCTCTCATTTTATGAGAAATTTTCTATAAAGGAAATCTCTCATTTTATGAGAAATTTTCTATAAAGGAAATCTCTCATTTTATGAGAAATTTTCTATAAAGGAAATCTCTCATTTTATGAGAAATTTTCTATAAAGGAAATCTCTCATTTATGAGAAATTTTCTATAAAGAAAATCTCTCATTTTGTGAGAAATTTTCTATAAAGAAAATCTGTCATTTTGTGAGAAATTTTCTCTAAAGAAAATCCCTCATTTTGTGAGAAATTTTCTCTAAAGAAAATCCCTCATTTTATGAGAAATTTTCTCTAAAGAAAATCTCTCATTTTGTGAGAAATTTTCTCTAAAGAAAACCTCTCATTTTCTCTAAAGAAAATCTCTCATTTTATGAGAAATTTTCTATAAAGAAAATCCCTCATTTTATGAGAAATTTTCTATAAAGAAAATCTCTCAATTTATGAGAAATTGTCTATAAAGAAAATCTCTCATTTATGAGAAATTTTGTACAAAGGAAATCTCGAATTGTGAGAAATTTTCTATAAGGAAATCTCTCGAATTGTGAGAATTGGTCTATAAAGAAAAGCTTTCATTTAGTGAGACATTTTCTATAAAGCAAATCTCTCATTTTATGGGAAATTTTCTCTAAAGATAATCTCTCATTTTATGAGAAATTTTCTATAAAAGAAATCTCTTATTTTCTAAGAACTTTTCTATAAAGAAAATCTCTTATTTTATGAAAAAATTTCTATAAAGAAGATCTCTCAGAAAATGAGAAATTTTCGATAATTTCTGATTCTCTCGTAATGTGAGAAATTTTGTTAAAGAAAATCACTAAAATTTTAGGAAATTTTCTATACAAAAATCATTAATTTTGTAAGAAAAATACAATCAATATTACCAGAAATTCAGAGTTTCTTTTAAATGTAGAGTATAAAGGAATAAAGGAAGTGAAAACGCCATAAGGACAAGACAGCTTAAGACACTACATCCTAACAAATAATAACAACAACAAAACAGAAAAAATAAGAAAATGAAAATAAAACTCATACAAACAGACTTTAGTTTAAATAAATAAAAATTAAGTGAGAAAAAAATACAGAAAAAAAAACTGTTGCTGTTGATGAGATGAGTTCAAACTAAAGAATGGGTAACAAAACCGAACACCACCAGCAACAAGTAAAATACATAAAGTATTTTAACAACAAACATGGGCTAGGAGCAAGTAGTTGAAAAAAACGCGTAATCATGATTAATTGCAGGATAAATGACTCTACACAACTCACCCGAAAGGACATAAACTAAGAGACGACTACACGAACGAACTGTCTATACATTAAAGAAAAGCCGGCTGAAAGAAAAACAAAAAAATACACACAAAAACAAAGTACTCAACAAGATGAACTAAATGCAGCTTTTAAATTATTTACTTGTAAACCACTTGTATGTCTGTTGGACTTGTCTTCTTTTTTTTTCTACTGTGCGTCCTTCCAATCACTCATTTATTCATTAACGGAATGACTAACTCTTTTTTTTTTTGTTTTTGGTTACTGGCCATGAACATGTAAGAGGTAGATATTAAATTGCTTTGGGTGTTTTTATTTTTATTTTAAAGAAATTAAAAATTTAAAGATTTAAATTTGAGGGAAAATATTGAATTAAAGCCTAATTGATTAAGTGGCATGATTGAAGATTTTAGAGTCTAGATCAGGACTGAATTCCTACCACAAATCAAAGGTTTCAAAAACAAAATTTTGGCCTTTAGAGGTCAGCATATGGCGAAATTATGTTTTAATTTTTAAAAGCTGCACTTAGGCCAATCAAAAGGGTCTCAAATCCTTGAATGATGATTTTCCCATAATAGCAGATTCCAACCACATTTCTCCAAAACCTAAATCTATTTTATGAATATTCCCTGCTAAACCATTATCCTTCTTTATTAACAAAATTTAATTTTGGCATCAGTTGTTTTTTCTGCTGAAGACAAAACCGGACACAAAAAAAAATAGGAAAAACAACTCTTGACGGTTGGGCAATTTATTGTTTTGGAAAAGTTGTTATATTTTTTCATAAACTAAGACAAGTGAACAAAAAAAATGGATTATGCCACTAGACGCTATTAAGGAAGAAAATAAAGAAAGAAATAATACGAAAAAGTCATGTTAGAATAAAAACAAAGGAAGAAATAAAAATTTCACTGGTAATGAATCAAAACAATTTTCATATTTTTCCTAATTAATCTTCTTGCTTACACAGGAATAAAGAGTGACTGAAAAACCAGGACGGAAGGAAGGAAAAAATTATGATTCTTGTAAAGAAAAATATGCGTATTTTCCTTAAAAACTTTACTTTTTCAGCTCATTCTCTAACAGCGTTGTTAGTTTTTTTGAACAAGGGTGTCAAATCTTAAGAAATAAATGCTCTTATAAGTGTAATAAGCACAAAATGACGCTGGAATGTGTGGGAAAGGAATGCGAAAAGAACTTCAGTAAGGGAGTAGCCAAGCAAAGGGTGGGGTTAAAAGAACTAAATTAGTTAAATACAAAAAAAAAATATTAACAGCAAAACTAAAGGCGAGTGGAATTACCCATCATAAGCTGAATTAATAAATGAGCGAGTGAGTGAGTGAATAAATGAGTGAGTTATGGTGGATGATTTCAACCAAGAGCATACACAGGTGATCTGTGTTGTTCTTGGAGAAATCAATGTGACCACAAGTGGAGAACATACATGTCTCACAAACTATTTTCTTACAATATGAAAGATTTCCTTTAAATAAAATTTGCCACAATTTGAGGATTTTCTTTATAGAAAATAGAAAATTTCTCATAATTTGAGAGATTTTCTTTATAGAAAATTTCTCTCTATTGAGAGATTTTTCTTTATAGAAAATTTCTCTCCATTGGAGAGATTTTTTTTATAGAAAATTTCTCTCCATTGGAGAGATTTTTTTATAGAAAATTTCTCTCCATTGGACAGATTTTCTTTATAGAAAATTTCTCTCCATTGGAGAGATTTTCTTTATAGAAAATTTCTCTCCATTGGAGAGATTTTTTTTATAGAAAATTTCTCTTTATAGAAAATTTCTATGCATTGGAGAGATTTTCTTTATAGAAAATTTCTCTTTATAGAAAATTTCTCTCCATTGGAGAGATTTTTTTTATAGAAAATTTCTCTTTATAGAAAATTTCTCTCCATTGGAGAGATTTTCTTTATAGAAAATTTCTCTCCATTGGAGAGATTTTCTTTATAGAAAATTTCTCTCTATTGGAGAGATTTTCTTTATAGAAAATTTCTCTATATTTGTAGATTTTATTTACTGAAATTTTCTCACAATTTGAGAGATTTTCTTGATAGAAAATTTCTCTCTATTTGAAAGATTTTCTTCATAGAAAATTTCTAACAATTTGAGAAGTTTTCTTTGTAAAAAAATTATCTCTATTGGGGAGATTTTCTTTATTGAAAATTTCTCTCTATTTGAGAAAATTTCTTTATAGAAAATTTTTCTCAGTGTGAGAGATTTTCTTTATAAAAAATTTCATACAATTTGAGGGATTTTTTTATGGAAAATTTCTCACAATTTGAGAGATTATGTTTATAGAAAATTTTTCATAATTTGAGAGATGTTCTTAATAGAAAATTTCTCTCTGTATGAGAGATTTTCCTTATAGAAATTTCTCACAATTTGAGAGATTTTCCTTACAGAAAATTTCTCACAATGTAAGTGAGTTTTTTATAGAAAATTTATCACAAATTAAGACATTTCCTTTATATAAAATTTCTCATAATTTGAGTGATTTTCTTTATGGAAATTTTCTCTCTGAGAGAATTTCATTATAGAAAATTTCACTCTGTTTGAGAGATTTTCTTTATAAACAATTTCTTACAATTTTTTTTACGGAAATTTCTCACAATTTGAGAGATTAACTTTATAGCAAATTTCTCATAATTCTTTGTTTAAGATTATCCTTATAGAAATTTCGCACAATTTGAGAGATTTTCATTATAGAAAATTTCTCACAAATTCAGAGATTTTCTTTATATAAAATTACTCTCTATTTGAGAGATTTTCTTTATAAAAAATTTCTTACAATTTGAGAGATTTTCTTTATGGAAATTTTCTCTCTGCTTGAGAGAATTTCTTTATAAACAATTTCTTACAATTTGAAGGATTTTTTTTTACGGTTTGAGAGATTATCTTTATAGAAAATTTCTCATAATTTGAGAGATTTTTTTATTAGAAAATTTCTGTTTGTTTGAGAGATTATCCTTATAGAAATTTCTCACAATTTGAGAGATTTTCATTATAGAAATTTCTCACAATTTGAGAGATTTTCTTTATAGAAAATTTCTCCCTATTTGAGAGATTTTCATTATAAACAATTTCTTACAATTTGAGAGATTTTTTTTATATAAAATTCTCACAATTTGAAAGATTTTCATTATAGAAAATTTCTCACAATATAAGAGAATTTCTTTAGAGAAAATTGATCACAAATTGAGAAATTTTCTTTATATAAAATTTCTCTTTATTTAACAGATTTTCTTTATAAAAAAATCTCTCACAATTTTAGATATTTTTGTTTATAGAAATTTTTTCACAATGTGAGAGATTTTCTTCTTAAAATTTCTCACAATTTGAGAGATTTTCTTTATAAAAAAAAATTCTTACTAAAAGAGAGATTTTCTTTATAGAAAATTTCTCGCTAAAATACAGAGTTTCTTTATAGACAATTTCTCACTAAATGAAGGATTTTATTTATAGAAAACTTCTCACTAAAATACAGATTTTCTTTATTGGAAATTTCTCACTAAAAAATTGATTTTCTTTGTAGAAGATTTCTCATTAAATAAGAGATTTTCTGCAGAAATTTTCTTTATAGGAAATTTGTCACAATTAAACAGATTTTCGTAACAGAAAATTTCTCATAATTTGAGTAATTTTCTTGGTGGGAAATCTTCGATATAGAAAATTTTTAAATTTGTTTAGAGGTTTTGTTGATTTGGATAGTTGATTTAGATTGGTCACGTTTTCGTTATTGTTGTTCTTTTAATCCCACCATTTCCCCCCATTTGAGTACGTGGGAAGAGTATAATATGTTTGCCACCCATGTCCCTGAAATATTTTTTATTCATTTAGTCTTGCAAAAGGAAATGAGACGCTGTAGTAATGAAGATAACATTTCCTGTTGTCAGCAGTTGTAAAGTTATGAGTATAAAGAAACAAAAAACAAAAATAAAAGTATGAGAAAAATATCAAGAAAACAAATATAAGAACAATGAAGTTGAAATGAGTTTGTGAAAGAATATGCTGAAAAGTGAAACAATCAGCTGATTAAAGCAGGAATATATATACATTTTATTTCATTCTTCTTGTATTTGGTTTAAAAATGAAATCCCATTTTGAACTTTAAATTAGCAAGATTTGTTTCTAAAAATTTTATATATTTTTTTAAGTTTAAACAAACTTTTCACTTGTCTTATTGGGACTTTAAGGCCTATAATAAATGTCAATGATAAAATAATAATAAAATAACAATGTGTTGTTTAAAAATGTATTTAATACATTTTTAATTTACTAAAGCTACAGAAGCAATAAAAAATCATAAAGTATTCAAGTGTCAAAAGAACTTTTCTTGTAAATTATTGGGTGTTTAAATGAATGTTGGAAAAAAGTTTTAATATTTTGTATATAGCTGTGTAGAAATAAGGATGAAATGAAAGTCTTTAAATTTTTAAACATTTTGTTAAAAAGTATACTTTAAAGGCAAATATTTTATTATTGTAAGTTAACATTTAATTAAAAAAATTAATTTAATAAATGTTTTAAATATTTATTAAAATGTTTTTGTTTAAATTCAAACTCTTACTAAATATGTTAACATTTTTTTAATATTTCGCATTTTTTTATATGAACTATGTATTCAATTCAAGCTCAATTTTAAATGTTAGCTTATATTTACTCTACAGTACGTATGATTAATATTGATTGTTTTATAAATGTTTCATGCGGTGCGTATGTTTGATATTTAATTGGAAAAATTCTTTACTGCAATTGTCTTGTGTCCTGCTGGAAGGGACAGTGTCAAAAACACATTACAAGTAAACTCAATATTATTGTTAAACATAGAATCCATTTAAAATCATTATTAAAATTATCTTCAAATCCTTTTCTGGAATAATAATGGCAGAAAACCCAGTCAAGCAAATGGGGTTAAAAATGCACAGAAAAGGAACAACTAACTTTATGCAAAACTTTGTTTGCACGTAAAAAACCACAATATGAAAAAAACCAAAAAAATATCAATACAAATTGCCGACATAAAGCCAAAACAGACAGACATACAACCCTTTAAAATTACAAAAAACAGAAAAAATGTCTCTGACAGAGTACAAAAAAAAAACAGGAAGAAAAAGTACTAGCAAATGAATGAATAAATAAAACAGAATGGCTGGTATGATGGCTTGTAATTTACAAAGTCAAGTGACAGCTTAAAAATTGCAAATTTTTGTCACTTTTCTTACTCACTACACAACATTAGCGTTCAGAAATATTATTTTTTTTCCTACTCTTTTTTTGGTTTTTTTTCATTTCATTTCATGTACTCGAACTTGTTGCCTTCTTTTTATGTTTTTGTTCTTTTCCCCACACAAAACGGATGATGAATATAAAAACCGCTTTGATCATTTATTATGATGGCAGAAAATGTAAATGCCCAAGAAAAGCTTGTTAAAATATAAAAACCAAGTTACCCCGAAAAACTGCACAATACTTTTGGGTAAAAAAAGAAGAAAATAAAGGAAATTGTAGCATAACTTAAGGCTCATAAAAATAACAATTGAAATAAATGAGCAGTGGTTGTGTGTGTGTAACAAGAGTAAGAGAAAGAAAATTGTAACAATAACAATACAGAACTACTCCGAAAAAAATACATTCATAATGAACCTTCATCATACACACAAACATATACATTTGCCATACAAAATGTGATTGTATGTTGGGTTTTGTAAGACTGTTGTTTATCGTATTTTTCTGTTTTTTTTTGGCTTTTCTCTTTCACCACTTGTTAGATTTTATGAATGTGTTTGTTTTTTTTTTTGGTTTTTGTATGTGTGTAAACGAAAATCCTGTTGCCTAAAATATAAAAGTTTATGAAGCCTGTATAATTTTCAGTTTTTTTTCACAGAATTTTTGTGTTATTTTTTTAGTGTGTATTTCTTTATACAATATTTCTTGTGTCTTTCCTTGATTTTGTGTGAAAATTGAAACTTAATTGTTTGCCAGACCACAGCTCATAGTGTTAAGTGGTTTTTTATTATTTTTTTTTATTTTTATAAGTTTTAAGGTCCTGTTTTAAAGAGGTTATTATCAGTTGAGATTATCATTTTATTATTAATTTTATCAGTTCACAATGTTTTATATCATTTCAAGGTAGATTTAAATTTCAATATGAAATAATTATTAATCGTTTTAATTGTGCTGGTCTACACGTAATCCTGTCAGCATTTTGGATTCCAATTCATAGTTTGTCCATTCTAAAAATATTAGACTAACATCCACCTTAAAGTATCAGAATCAGTTTCTGAGTCGATTAAACGATGTCCGTCCGTCTGTCTGGTTGGTTGACTGGCTGTCCATGTAAACCTTGTGCGAAAAGTAAAGATCGCAATTTTACAGATATTTCTACAATTATTATGACGATCGGTCCATAATTATACTTAGCTGCCCTACTTCTGAAAATCATTCATAAAAATAAATTATTTAAATTTAAAAAAAAACAAAATTAATTTTTTAAAGTTGTTTTTTCATTTTTTGGAAAAAAAAAATTTCGAATTGTTTTTAAATTTTTTTTTTTAATTTTTTAGGTTGTCCTTGTTTTTTCCTTATATCTCATCCATTTGTGGACCAATTTTCTCGATTTTAAATTTCAAACCTTCTGAGGAAGGTGAAGGGTATAAAGTTTGCTCATTCGTTGAGAAAGTATGGTCGGTCAAGCCCGACCATATAATACCCTACACTAAGTAAAAGAGCAAAAACATTTTTCTGTTAAAATTTCAATAATTTATATTTGTGAGTGATTTTCGGAAGTAGGCCTCATATGGGAGCTATGACCAATTATGGACCGATTACCATGAAATTAAGTAGTGCGATTTATGTCTATATTAAAGTTTACTATGTTGAATTTTGAGTGTATACCAAAATTTTTAAGCGATTTATGCACGTTAAAGCGATTTTCGGAAGCGGGTCTATATGGGAGCTATGACTAATTATGGACCGATCGCAACAAAATTTGGTGACATGAATTTTGTGTATATAAAACTTATTTAGAGCGGAATTTGTGGAGATACATATATAAATTAAACATTTATGACCGATAAAGTCCAATTTCGGGAGGACATTTGTATGGGGGCTAGGTGAAATAATGAACCGATTTTAGCCAGTTTCAATAGGTTTGGTCCTTGGGCCGAAAAAATAATATATACCAAATTTGATCGAAATACCTTCAAAATTGCGACTTGTACTCCGCGCACAAGGTTTATATGGACAGCCAGCCAACAAGCCAGACGGACGGACGGACATCGTTTAATCGACTCAGAAAGTGATTCTAAGTCGATCGGTATACTTTAAGTATTTTAAGAATTAAGAATTTTAAGTAAAACCAAAATTTTTACAAAAACTGAAAAAAATTAATTTTTTCCCCTTGTAGATGCATCTCAAAACTTCAGAGGGCTTGCGGCACGTCTTAACCCCAACCGATTTACCTAAAATTTTTTCAGGATGATTTTTTTACTGATGTTCACCAAACTGCGGGGTGAGAATGGCCAAAATCCAACTTTCGTTTATTAAGGGCCACTCTAAGCTACATACATACCCTTCACCAAATCATACTTCAAAATAAAAATTTTAAATATTTTTAGTAAACAAAATTAATATTTTCTTACCAAAGTTGTTTTTTAATTTTTTTGAAAAAAAAAAATTTTCGACTTATTTTTAAAATTTTTTTAAATTTAAAAAAAAAAATTAAAATTTTTTTTTTAATATTTGTCTATATTAATGACTTAGTAATCTAGATATAGACCAACAAATAGGTAAAAAATCGAGGTTGTCCTGGTTTTTCCTTATATCTCATCCATTTGTGGACCGATTTTCTCGATTTTAAACCGAGCCGGAAGAACTCCGCAGATATTGATTTATGAATCGTGTATGTAAGTTATTTGGGGGCTTCGGAAAGTTGATTTCAATAGACAGACAGACGAATATGGCTTAATCGACTCCGCTATCTATAAGGATCCAGAATATATATACTTTATAGTGTCGGAAATGAAAAATGTAGAAATTACAAACTGAATGACAAACTCACGAAGGTGAAGGGTATAAAAATATATTTGCTCATTTGGTGAGTCGGGCTTGACCGACCATACTCTCTTACTTGTTAATATTGAATTCGTTTTCTGAGATTCCATATACAAAAACTTCACTTACAAGTTTATATCAAGCCATTTTCATCAAGTCAAATATAAATCTAAACATGAGATCGTGAGTTCAACTCACTGCTGGGGAAGAATTTATGTTTTGTAATTACAATTATATTTAATTAATTATTTTTCGGTTGATTTTTATTTGTGTGTGAAAACCAGTTGTTAACTCTTAACAAAATATCTAAGTCGTGGGTTCAAGTGTGTCCCAGCTAAAAAAAAATACTTTGTTGCAGAAAATGTTAAAATTGCTAACTTTTGTCATTGCGAACCAAAGTCTGCTTTTACACAGGGCAAGTTTTCTTGCGCAAGTCTAGAGTTTATAGGAGAGAGAGGCAAGAAGAAAGAAGAGGGGTACACACTTGATTGTACTGGCAAATCTCTTCAATTCTCTTTTGTTTTCTCATTTTCATTATGGCGTCTATTAGGTTTTGACATACAAAATTGCACAGCGACTTGCTGTGTGTAAACAGACGAGCAAGTTTAAAGGGGAATCGAAGAGACTTGCTTCAAGTAAACTTGCTGTGTGTAAAAGCAGTCAAAACAAGTACTTTTTCTACACTATTTCCAATTATATTTCACAAGTTTCTAATTATATTTCAGAAAATTCCAATTTAATTTCAGTAAATTCCAATTATATTTCAGAATTTTCTAATGAAATTTCAAATTATATTTCAGAAGTTTCCAATTATATTTCAGAAATTACTAATTGTATTTCAGAAACTTCAATTTGTATTGCAGAAATTTTCAATTGTATTTCAAAATTTTCCAAATGTATTTCACAATTTTCTAATTGTATTTAAAAAACTTCCATTTGAATTTCAGAAAATTCTAATAGCAATACAAATGGCAACAGTTAAGAGCGATTTAAAAAATGTGAATATTTCATAACAAATGTTGTTTTTAGATTTAATGCCTCAAAATTTGTTAAATAACAATTTGTGAACTATCAAAATATTTTGTATTTAATTTCAATACACAATTACAGGTTTAAATAAATACCAAAACCCTCAATAATAATACAAAAGGAAAATAAAAATGACCCTGAGCCCTTGTACGTGCTTGCATTATATTGATGATGATGATGATAGTGAAATGTCTATTTTGTGGTTGCGTACATTTTCACAACAATAAACACCAACTCATACATAAGTACTTGTAAATTCAGCTACATTATTTTCAAAAAAAAATATAAAGAAAAATATTGTCACATGTATTAAATAACCATGTAAATTTTCACTCTCATATAATTTATAAAAATACACATTTTATTTGTTAATTTAATCTGTATTTTTCCCTCCACACCCCATACAATTTTGTTCGAATTTATCAGTTTTTTTTCGAATACACAATTTCCTTTTTGTCATAAAATTAATTTAAATAAAAATAAAAAAAATCTATAAAAATAACGACATTGTAACTCAATATACATATAAAGCATTTTTTATTTTTATTTTTTGGTAGATATTCTCGTATTTGTTTGATGATGATGTGATTTTTTCTTATTTTATTTTATAAACATGCATTTATTTTATTTGGCAAAATAAATGCAATTGGAAAAGTAATTTATCATTGCGGTAGTGATGAAATGTAATCGAAATTGAATTTTTTTCCCTCTGAATTTCATTCGCTGCTACTGATGATGTCAATTTCTGTTTCGATACGCATTAAATTGGGTTTTTTTTATCAGTTTGTTTGCTGTTGGTGAACAAAAAAAAAAAGAGAAAATTATAAAAGAATGTGATTTTTTTGTTTGGTGTGAATCTGTTCAAAGTATTTGCAACATAAATTTTGTGGTTTAAATGTAAATGTAAAAATAATATGAGTCTATGAAATATTCAGCCACTTGTAGTGCAAATGGTTTTTTAAATATTTCTGCTATTTTATTAAGCATTAAGCAATATGTTATTTATTGTAAGTAAATTATAATATTATTATTTCATAAGTACCTACTTTTTCTAATTGAATGGTTTAGTGATAAAACATGACAAGTCACAGAATTGAAAAAAAAAAACATGAGTATGAATAATGAGACTGTGAAAAGATATTTATGAGGGCTTATCTATTTTCAGATCGGTCAGTTGTATGGGGGCTATAAGAAATAATGTACCATTTCTAATCATATTCAATAGACTTTGTACTTGTAATAGAAAAGTTTCTTCCAAATTTTGTGAATGATATTTAAATGCTCAGTGCCTTAAGGTAGGGTTGGGAAAAACTAGGTAACTACATTTTTTGAAAACACGAGAAAAACAGAGAAAAAAACATTTAAAATTTTAAACATATTTCACTAATTACACTATGCAACAAATGAAGACTTTTGGAAAAACACACGATCATGACAGTATAGGTTCGATTCTACTAACAAAGGCTAGTAAAACCCTATGTCCATTTTGGTAACCAATTTTTTTTATGGGCGTCCAAAGATTCAGTAAATCAGTGGGCCCTCAAAAAATGGTATCAGTAGTTTTTGGAAAACAGCTAATTTAGATTGCTGATACCGCTTAACTTTATATAGCAACTAGCTAAAACCCGGTGTGCTTCGCTACCCGTACCGTAAAGATTTACAATATATTTAGTCTATCTAAAATTAGTTTATATTCATATGAAAAACATGGATTTTCTAGATTTAGTCAGCAAACTTGCAAAGACTGACATTGAGCTTTATCAATTATCATTGCAAATACTAAGCAAATAGGAAACTGCAATCGAATAAAATCAAATGGCTTTTCCGAAGTTATAATTCCCAGTTATAAAGGTCGCTCCGATTAGATTGTTCATTAATTGCCTTACTGTAAGTCGAGTGCCATTACAAATACGCAAACAATCATACAAACAAACAAACACACATTGACTTTTATATATACTCCCATTTTTGAGGACTATAGCTATTATAGTTTCCTAAATATTTGATTTTTTAAATTAACTTTGTAGGGGAGGTACCACGCCCACTTAAAATTTCAAAACAAAAAGTAGCCTATAGCTCCTTCCAGACATACATAAATATACTGTAAAAATTTCAAGCAAATCGGTTCAGCCGTTTATAGATCCCAAACTAATAATAATAAACATACATACAGACACACATTCACTTTTATATATATAGATAATATAGCTAAGAGTCCGCCAGACAAATTTTCTTAAAATTTTTTCCCCAAAAGTAGCATTTTCGTGGACTTTTTTTGAAAAAATATAAGAAGAAAAATTTGTTTTTCACTTTTTTTAGAATAATTTCCGGGGACTCCTAATTTTTCACTAACAATATTTGGCAGAGTTGTAACTACGGTAAATCTGAATAACTGTTGTGAACATATCAATGCAATCTGAACACATCTAGACACTCTAAATAGCTCACATAGTTCCTTAACCCTCGGAGGTATAGGGATTTTTTGGCGCCAAACGGTATAACCATGTCTGTGCAGACCTATATGGGATTTGTATGGAAATACATAGTCAGGTCTCCTAAAAGCATGTGTAAATTTGTTTGTTTGGCATTCAAGGCACGAATACCTGACATGAGAATGCTGTAAACAAACCGGCTTTTTGCAATACATGCAATGAAACCACAATTATGCACATGCATTATTAATGTGTGAATCCCCTTACATTATACATAGAAAAGAGCTACCATATGTATAGTTTCCTTTTTTAATTTTTATTAACGTTCAAATTATTCATAGGTCTGCACAGACCTGGTTATGACGTTTGAACCAAAATATTTGAAAATATGGATTAAGCCGAACCAGTACCACGTTTCTGTAACTTGTGAGAAGTTTTCACATCGAAAAAAATTTAAAAATTCTTGTAGTCATTCGGTTTTTAACTGGATGACTTAGGTAATGTTTAAACTGAATACATTAAAAGTACAGACGCAGTTACCGATTTACTAATACTCGCCCTGTGTTGAACAGGTTGTTTATAAATATTTCGAATGAAAAGTTTCTCACATACAATACAGAAACGAGGTACTGGATACACAATCGGTTCGATTTTTGCTCATTGTGTCCGGAGAATATTTCTCCAGGAAGTCATGAAAGGATTTGTCTCTAACACGAAAAACAATAAAGTTATACACACTTTTATATGAAAAAGGTCTGCACAGACCTGGTTATACCTCCAAGTGTTAAAAATGTTCTTTTTTTACTATTTTTTACGCTAAAACAAAGATTTGTTGTTAAAAAAAGTATGTATTGCAATAACGAAGAATGGGCAAATAATTATTAGTATGATCCGGGTCCATCACGTTACCCAATCTTGATGTTTGATGCAAAATTTTGAACGGTTACAGATATCACAATATAATTTGGAAGTAATATAGATCTGAATGATCTTAAGTTAATTGCATTACTATTGTTGCCATTCTTTGTTTTCAAACACCAAAATTCCTAAAACGGGGAAAATGTGTTCCAAAAACTGAGTTGTTTTAGAAAACTGCCTACTTTGACGTTATTTACAGTACGATAGTAAAAACGTTTTGTATGTATATAAACAACATATAGGGCTATTTAAATATGAAGAGTTTTTGAGGATCTGTGGTTTGCGTTTTTAGAATTTTTTACTCAATCCTAAAATTTTGTTTCAAAATTGACCAAGTTGGGACAGAGCTGGGGGGCACAATGTCCGCTTAATTTTACTTTATACGTTTTTGCATTGAGTTTTCTTTCCAGATCATAAAAAAAATATATAGTCCCGAAGAAAATTAGTTTTCTATAAAAGAAAAAATATGGGGACTTTTTTGGGAAAAAATTTAAAAAACACAGACAGTTACCAGCGTTTTCAATAGTATTTTTTCATAGGGTAACTTGTCACCTTATATAATTTCAACAACTAAGAAAGTATGGTCTGAAATTTGTTTTTTAAATTTCAATAATTTTTTTTCATGAATGATTTATGGACCTATCGCCATGAAATTAGGTCATGTGATTTAGGTCTATATGAAACTCATTTCTGTATAATTTTATGTGGATACCAAAATTTTTAAGAGATTTTCGGAAGCGGGCCTTATTAGCGAGCTATGGCTAATTATAGACCGATCATTATAAAATTATGTTACATAACTTCCGTACATATAATACTTATTTGGAGCGAAATTTGTGTAGATACTTATACATGATAAAGATTTATGACCGATAAAGTCCTATTTCGGGAGGACATTTGGGGGCTAGGTGAAATAATGGATCGACTTCAGCCGAAGAAAGTGAATTCACAAAATTGTATCGAATTATCTTTAAAATTGCGACCAGTACTTTGCGCACAAGTTTTACAAGATCAGCCAGACGGACGGGCATCGTCGCAGAAACTGATTCTGAGTCGACTGGTATACTTTAAGGTGGGTGTAATGCTAATAATTTTGGGCGTTACAAACATCAGAAAAAACGTATAATACCCTCCTTAATATGGTGGCGTAGGTTATAATTAAGACGTACCGGAAGGATCCGTCCGTTTGCCTACTCTATTCTCTATTTTCTAATTTGCTTCTATGTCCAATCTTATCTATTCTTGTGCAAATGACGGCTATATTTGACATAAGTATACACTCAGTTATAGGCCAATGAGTATTTTGATACACGAACACAAGAATAAATATAAAAAACAAATCGGTATTGCCGTTTCGTTTTGTTTGCTCATACAAAAATATTAAAATCTCGATTAAAAATATGAGGGTCAGGGTAGTTGGCTGAAAATTTGGGGTTATAGAAATTTTTTGATGCAAAAAAAAATGTCAAAAAAAGTTTTTGGCTAAAAAATGGGAAAAACAAATCTGCTAATGATCTAAAGGCATGAAATATACTTTGCGATCTATTATCATACCTGCCAAAAATATATATAAAAATCATTTGAGCCGTCTCGGAGGAGTTCAAACACAAACATCGTGACACGAGATTTTTATATATTAGATTATGAAAGCTCAAGTCATTTTCTGAAGGGGGACCTGTATAGGGTACTACGACTACGACTGACTTCGTCAATAAAAAACATTTTTTAAAATAAATGAAGGCTTAATTAAAATTTTGTGAAAATGAGCGAATTCGCTTAATTGTAAATAAATTCAAAACTAATACATCGATTTTTATGACCGATATCTCGTTTTGTTCCTGTTATATGTAGCTTTTCAACAAAGCAATAAATCTTAAGAATTTCTGCCATTTTCGATTTTTCACGATTTTTCTAAAACAAAAAAATTTTGCTATTTTCACGTAAAAAATATAATTTTTGCTTTTATTTGTTATTATAACTCCGAAACTACTGAGCCGATTATACATGAAAATTTGTACATAGCATGGGAAATATGATTTCAAACTACAATCAATCGAAAGAAGAATACGCAATTTTATGTATATCCAACAAAAACCTAAAATTGTGTGAAAATTAGCGAATTCACTTAATTGTGAATAAATTCGAAAAGAATCCATCGATGTTTATGATCGATATCTCATTTTGTTGCCATTACGTGTGGCTTTGCGATAAAGTAATAAACCTGAGCAATTTCTGCCGTTTTTGATTTTTTAAAACAAAAAAATTTTAAGTAACGAATAAGCAGTGAATTTTCAAAATTTGTGCATTGTTGCTCATTATTTGGTAGTGAAAGTTTTTGCTGTTTTAATAAATTATTTCTGTTGTTCTAAACTCATTCTTTCCATTTATGTTTCTTTAAAAAATTTAATCAGTTATACAACCCTTACTGGTTTTAAAAAATTAGCCCGGATTCATATGTAAATTACTAAAGTACGTGTAAAATTGAAAGAAAATAATTTAAACAAAAAACTCACACACTTTAAAACTTTTTAAAAATAGCCCTACTAAATCAACTACATAGTCAAATATGTAGGAAAGTTGTGTTTGTCACACAAACTCTCATAATGTCAAGAGAAACCGGCATCAACAGCAGCAATAGTAAAGGACATCATTAGCAACATGATGATAATGAAGATGATGATGTTGACTGTCATCATGAACAAGTGGCATGAATATGAATGATATACACGCATACAGCAGCAACAATAACATGCATGAGCATTGGCTAATTTGGTTGCAAAATCAGACAGACAGACACTCATAGACACTAGCATCATACTACTTAGCATATTTACTGGTTATAACAAATGTAGCAACTTTGGTGCACAAATGTGGCAGATACCTTGTTTTCAGCATAGTATCAGGTTCAATAATGATGAGAGGCTACAAAATAAATATGAACGCATATATTTACCAGGGAGGCCCAAAAAAGAGATCGATGTTTCTACACATCGAATTTGTTACCAATCAACTGATTCGGTTGCACAAACGGAATTTTTCGGTTCTATCAACAGAAACTCAGTTGATAAATAAGAAATTTCGATTGAAGCAACCAAACTTTTGTTACCCCTTGTTAAATTTTGTAGCCACAACTGCAAAATTTGCTCACTAAGGCAGAATCATTCAATTCGCAACAAAGGGCCAAAGGCATTTTTATTAGATTTGTTACAAAGTTAAAAGCTGCACAGGAAATTTCCATAAAAAGTCCACATTTTTATAACCCCAATAAATTTGGACCTAACTAAGATTATGCACTCAATCGATTTTCAAACAAATTTAAAAACAGTAGTGGCCAATAATAATTATCTGCTACTTTTTGATCAAAACATTATCAATGTCAATACTTTCGTTCATTCAGAACATGGTGTATACCTATATGTAAGTTTTGATGTATTTTGTGCGCATTTTTTTCTTCTTTTGTATGGTTTTTATTCATAATTATGTCAATGCAACCAATATCAGACATTTTTGCCTCCCTTTACTCTTTTTAAACCTGTTGGTTGCATGAAATACTTTTCCATCATGGTAGCATGTGTGTGGTTAAAATTGGCATTTGATATGGAATGGAATGTGTTGAATTCAGTTTCTTCCTGCTTTTTTTCTCTCTGTTAAATAAAATTCAACAAAAATCTGTATGTATTTATATCATTTTGATACAGTGTATAGCTGGCCAAAGAGTTAAATGGATGTGGATGGTTGGATGCCTGGTTAGATGCATGGATGGATGAATGAATGAATGTATGTACGGTTTAACACAGAAATATGAATACGAATATTGTGTGTATGGTTTGATTGTTTGTTGATGTTTTTTTACTTTTATTTTTTCGGATGAGTATGAGTATTTATCACATTTTTCATATTTGAACACGCGCTCACGTTTTTATAAATCCATGACACCGTGATTGAGTGTGTAGTTCAGTGTACGATTGCATTAATTGCAAATTGTCTGTCTCTTTGTATAAATCAGTGAGTGAGTAACTGACTGAGTGAACGCATGAATGGGTATGAGTAAATTTTTGTGTGTAAATGAGTGTATAAGTGCAGGCATTTTATAGAAAAATAAATATAAATTTATGAATATAAAGAATTTTCTGCTGCAAATTATATGGTTGGCTTATTAAAGGTCTAATTCAATAAATAGCTAGAAGAAAAATAGTCAAAGAATTATTCTAAAAATTTCCATAGAGGACAAGATTTCCTATCGAAAATCATTTCCATTGAGGACAAGATTTTCTATAGAAAACCATTTCCATTGAGGACAAGATTTTCTATAGAAAATCGTTTCCATTGAGGACAAGGTTTTCTATAGAAAATCATTTCCATTGAGGACAAGATTTTCTATAGAAATTCATTTGCAATGAGCACAATATTTTCTATAGTAAATCAGTCCTAATGAGGACAAGATTTTCAGTAGAAAATCAGTACCAACGAGGACAAGGTTTTCAGTAGAAAATCAGTCCCAACGAGGACAAGATTTTCAGTAGAAAATCAGTCCCAACGAGGACAAGATTTTCAGTAGAAAATCAGTGCCAATGCGGACAAGGTTTTCTAAAGAAAATCAGTGCCAATGACCACAAAATTTTCTACAGAAAATCAGTGCCAATGACCACAAAATTTTCTACAGAAAATCAGTGCCAATGAACACAAAATTTTCTATAGCAAATCAGTGCCAATCAACACAAATTTTTCTATAGCAAATCAGCGCCAATAAGGACAAAATTTTCTATAGAAAATCACCGCCAATGAGGACAAGATTTTCTCTATAGAAAATCAGCGCCAATGAGAACAAGATTTTTTATATAAAATCAGCACCAATGAGGACAAAATTTTCTATAGAAAATCAGCGCCAATGAGGACATAATTTTCTATAGAAAATCAGCGCCAATGAGGACATAATTCTCTATAGAAAATCAGCGCCAATCAGGACATAATTCTCTATAGAAAATCAGCGCCAATGAGGACATAATTTTCTATAGAAAATCAGCGCCAATGAGGACATCATTTTCTATAGAAAATCTGTCCCATTGAGGACAAAATTTTCTATAAAAAATCTGTCCCATTGAGGACAAAATTTTCTATAAAAAATCTGTCCCATTGAGGACATCATTTTCTATAAAAAAATCTGTCCCATTGAGGACATCATTATCTTTAAAAAAAACTGTCCCATTGAGAACATCATTTTCTATAAAAAATCTGTCCCATTGAGGACATCATTTTCTGTAAAAAATCTGTCCCATGGAGGACATAATTTTCTGTAAAAAATCTGTCCCATGGAGGACATAATTTTCTATAGAAAATCTGTCCCATTGAGGACATAACTTTCTATAGAAAATCTGTCCCATTGAGGACATAATTTTCTATAGAAAATCTGTCCCATTGAGGACATAATTTTCTATAGAAAATCTGTCCCATTGAGGACATAATTTTCTATAGAAAATCTGTCCCATTGAGGACATAATTTTGTATAGAAAATCTGTCCCATTGAGGACATAATTTTGTATAGAAAATCTGTCCCATCGAGGACATAATTTTGTATAGAAAATCTGTCCCATTGAGGACATAATTTTGTATAGAAAATCTGTCCCATTGAGGACATAATTTTGTATAGAAAATCTGTCCCATTGAGGACATAATTTTGTATAGAAAATCTGTCCCATTGAGGACATAATTTTGTATAGAAAATCTGTCCCATTGAGGACATAATTTTGTATAGAAAATCTGTCCCATTGAGGACATAATTTTGTATAGAAAATCTGTCCCATTGAGGACAACATTTTCTATAGAAAATCAGTACCATTGAGGACAACATTTTCTATAGAAAATCAGTACCATTGAGGACAACATTTTCTATAGAAAATCAGTACCATTGAGGACAACATTTTCTATAGAAAATCAGTACCATTGAGGACAACATTTTCTATAGAAAATCAGTACCATTGAGGACAACATTTTCTATAGAAAATCAGTACCATTGAGGACAACATTTTCTATAGAAAATCAGTCCAGCATCTTCTGGAGAAAAATAGTCCCTTGTCGGATTGACATTGACGCTGAATTTGGACTTTATAAGAAACCAGGATTCATAAAAAAAAACATTTTTTTTTGCAGAGACACATTGAAGTAATTTTTTTAACAAAATTAAACAAAATTTTTTTTTTGGAAATACCAACCAAATTTACCTGCAGTTTAAAATAATAAGCTTAAATATAAAGACATTAAAAGCAACGGTTGCATAATTGCCATCGTTTCAAATTCCAGCAACAAAAATGCGAAAATAAAACAGACCAAACAAACGGAAAAAACATCATCTACATCAAATGAATAAATCTATTTAAATTGCAACATTCATGACCTTAGGGGCACTTCATCCTTGCGAGAGTAAAACCAAATATTATACAAAGCAATGAAATGCAAAACAAAACCAAAAAAGGCTAGTCATTCTTTTCACAAATTCATACTAACTAGAATCTGTTCTTCACATCTCTTTTATATAGAAGATGAGAAAACCAGCTTCAAAGTTAAAAGGACAATCTGTGTTTTCCGTTTAGAATATCTTTATATTTTTTCGCTTCATTGCTGAAATGTGTTTTAATTTTTTTTTGTTTTAACATATAGAAAAACATGACAAAACTGTAAGAAATAAAGTGAAATAATATAATTGCAAAATTGTTTTAAACCAAAACGTTTGCAAACGCTGCTAAATCATGGATGAAGTCATTACTGGTCAGAACTTAAGTTGGGTGATATATTGAGAATAGGGTACAAATTCTTATAATTGTATTGTACAACCATAAGGAAACACTTAGGACTTCACAGCACTTTGCAGTCAAGTTCACTAACAAAACGACACAACTCCTTTGGAGTTTGAGCATGGCTGGCTGCTGGTTTCATTATTCGCAGCAGATGATGAGTCGCTCAGTGTTATTGAAAGTTTGTGCATGTATTTTGAAATGTGGTTAAGACTGTTTTTGGTTTAAAAGAATAGGGTGGTAGTAAAGGAAATTGTGCTGATTGTTGGCTCTAGAGAAGTGTTTTTTGTAGTTAGAGGAAGCTAAAGAAGAGTTCAAGGCAAACAATTTATAACACAGGGTGTATAGATACATACATAGAGACTGATCACTCCATTGGAGGACTACATTCTTGTAGAACATCAGTCCTGATGAGGACAAAATTTTCTATAGAAAATCAGACCTGATGAGGACAAAATTTTCTATAGAAAATCAGACCTGATGAGGACAGAATTTTCTATAGAAAATCAGTCCTGATGAGGACAGAATTTTCTATAGAAAATCAGTCCTGATGAGGACAGAATTTTCTATAGAAAATCAGTCCTGATGAGGACAGAATTTTCTATAGAAAATCAGTCCTGATGAGGACAGAATTTTCTATAGAAAATCAGTCCTGATGAGGACAGAATTTTCTATAGAAAATCAGTCCTGATGAGGACAGAATTTTCTATAGAAAATCAGTCCTGATGAGGACAGAATTTTCTATAGAAAATCAGTCCTGATGAGGACAGAATTTTCTATAGAAAATCAGTCCTGATGAGGACAGAATTTTCTATAGAAAATCAGTCCTGATGAGGACAGAATTTTCTATAGAAAATCAGTCCTGATGAGGACAGAATTTTCTATAGAAAATCAGTCCTGATGAGGACAGAATTTTCTATAGAAAATCAGTCCTGATGAGGACAGAATTTTCTATAGAAAATCAGTCCTGATGAGGACACAATTTTCTATAGAAAATCAGTCCTGATGAGGACACAATTTTCTATAGAAAATCAGTCCTGATGAGGACAGAATTTTCTATAGAAAATCAGTCCTGATGAGGACAGAATTTTCTATAGAAAATCAGTCCTGATGAGGACACAATTTTCTATAGAAAATCAGTCCTGATGAGGACAGAATTTTCTATAGAAAATCAGTCCTGATGAGGACACAATTTTCTATAGAAAATCAGTCCTGATGAGGACACAATTTTCTATAGAAAATCAGTCCTGATGAGGACAGAATTTTCTATAGAAAATCAGTCCTGATGAGGACACAATTTTCTATAGAAAATCAGTCCTGATGAGGACACAATTTTCTATAGAAAATCAGTCCTGATGAGGACACAATTTTCTATAGAAAATCAGTCCTGATGAGGACACAATTTTCTATAGAAAATCAGTCCTGATGAGGACACAATTTTCTATAGAAAATCAGTCCTGATGAGGACACAATTTTCTATAGAAAATCAGTCCTGATGAGGACACAATTTTCTATAGAAAATCAGTCCTGATGAGGACACAATTTTCTATAGAAAATCAGTCCTGATGAGGACACAATTTTCTATAGAAAATCAGTCCTGATGAGGACACAATTTTCTATAGAAAATCAGTCCTGATGAGGACACAATTTTCTATAGAAAATCAGTCCTGATGAGGACACAATTTTCTATAGAAAATCAGTCCTGATGAGGACACAATTTTCTATAGAAAATCAGTCCTGATGAGGACACAATTTTCTATAGAAAATCAGTCCTGATGAGGACAGAATTTTCTAATTTTCAGTCCTGATGAGGACACAATTTTCTATAGAAAATCAGTCCTGATGAGGACACAATTTTCTATAGAAAATCAGTCCTGATGAGGACACAATTTTCTATAGAAAATCAGTCCTGATGAGGACACAATTTTCTATAGAAAATCAGTCCTGATGAGGACACAATTTTCTATAGAAAATCAGTCCTGATGAGGACACAATTTTCTATAGAAAATCAGTCCTGATGAGGACACAATTTTCTATAGAAAATCAGTCCTGATGAGGACACAATTTTCTATAGAAAATCAGTCCTGATGAGGACACAATTTTCTATAGAAAATCAGTCCTGATGAGGACACAATTTTCTATAGAAAATCAGTCCTGATGAGGACACAATTTTCTATAGAAAATCAGTCCTGATGAGGACACAATTTTCTATAGAAAATCAGTCCTGATGAGGACACAATTTTCTATAGAAAATCAGTCCTGATGAGGACACAATTTTCTATAGAAAATCAGTCCTGATGAGGACACAATTTTCTATAGAAAATCTTTGTCGTTTTATGCATTTAATATACTGACCCTTTACATTTTAATATAAATATTTTTCCTTTTAATAATCAACCAGTATTTGCAACAATATGTTGCTGGTCATTGCCGATTAGTCTAGTGGTCGTTTTGTTATATTTTTCGTATAATTTTAACTTTTTTTCACAGTTTACGTTTTAAATGCAAATCATAAAAAGAAATAATGTGGCAATAGCATAAAGGCCAATTCAATACAAAGGCCAACAACCACTACAGAAAAAATGCCAATACCCAGTGATACCTACAAATAACAACAGTTACCCAATAACAAAAATACACATGGAGTATGATTTCAACAAAACTCGGTCAAGTTGGACCATATAATACCCTATACTGAGTAAATGAGCAAAAACATTTTTCTTTTAAAATTTCAATAATTTATGTTCGTGAGTGATTATTTTCGAGCGTTACAAAAATCACCACAAATGCATTATACCCTCCAAACTATGGTGGTTTAGGGTATACAAATAAAAGACAAACCAAAAATGCCATCCACAAATGTTTCAGTGGTAAATGGTTCAAATTGCAGCAGGGTCAGAGACAACAACATCCACATAGACAAGAATAAAGTACTTTTAAGAGGCGGTAGAGGCAATGGTCGTTTACAATTTTCCCAGTAGATATTAATGAATGGGATTTTTAGCACCGATTTCTGTTGCAGAAAAGCAAATACACTGTTACCTTTTAAGCAATTTTTTTTTTGAAATAAATAAAAAAGTGTATAAAAAAGAGGGAACGTAAAACAATAATACACATGTGTGAAATGTGCAGGGCTGAATGTGTCTGTGGCAGAGTGAATATGAGTAACGTTTAAAACGGAAACAAAACGTAACGGAAGTGTTAGTTTTGTACTATACAAAATAGGGTTTTCTTGTTTTGTTTAAATTTTTTCTGTGCCACATTAAAACGCACACTGTGTTAAAATAAAAGAACAAAACAAAAAGAAGTCTGCTGTAGTGACTTCCATGGCATCCATACACATTTTCTGCAAAGGAAATTGTTTCCGAAATATGCGTGTAAGGAGTGAGAAGTTCCATGCAGTCTTCAACACCTTCAAACTGTTGTAGCGTTCATGAAAATCAATGAAATATTCGAAAATGGAAATATAATTTCAGAAAATGTAATTCATAAAAGGCTATCTTTGAATCCATTAACTCTTCTTTCCCAAAAACTTATATTACCAATTGTAAATCTTCATTATTAAATGATCATCAACATAGTGTATTGATGAAGATTATAGCATTCGATCAAAGCTCTTATAAAAATCTCATTTAGTCCTCGTATAGTAAACCATCACGTGTTGGCATTTAAGTGCAGACGTGCAAAATGAGCCATTTTGTAAAGAGTATTTTTTTACTTCAATTTGTACAACTAGCTGCATGAGTATAAATGATTTTACCTTTTAAACAACTACATTTGCTCTTCCTTTTTCGTAGAAAATTTTGTTTCCTTATGATTTTTTCTCCCAATTTTTTCTAGCTTTTGTATTGCACTCCTTTATACCGGAAAGTGGCCATTATGTTGTGTCACTTCACTCTTATTGCAACACTTTATGTGCAGTGTTATTTTTTGTCTTTTCAATAGAATTTTTAAAGTAGTTGTCGCTTTATTGCGGACAAATGTTATGAATTATTACTGTTATGTATTTCTTTGGCTCTTTTTTTTAATTTAATTTCTTTTTACGTTTTGTGTATCAGTTTCTTGAGGAGTCTTTGTTCTCATGGCGTGGTTGGTTGGTCGGCTGCATAGCGAGCTCTTAATAAACGAAACGTGCCACAGTTTAATTGTTGAATATTCTTTTATTATGTTGCAAATCGGTGATTTATGGTTATGAGAAAATTCTGACTAATTTTAGCGAAAAAGGATTAAAATTTCATGTAGGCGGCATTAAATGTACACAATTATTTATATGGAAAACATAAGTATTTTCGAGAGCAAACTAAAAAATCAGTCCCAATGAGGACACAATTTTCTATAGAAAATCAGTCCTAAATGAGGACACAATTTTCTATAGAAAATCAGTCCTAAATGAGGACACAATTTTCTATAGAAAATCAGTCCTAAATGAGGACACAATTTTCTATAGAAAATCAGTCCTAAATGAGGACACAATTTTCTATAGAAAATCAGTCCTAAATGAGGACACAATTTTCTATAGAAAATCAGTCCTAAATGAGGACACAATTTTCTATAGAAAATCAGTCCTAAATGAGGACACAATTTTCTATAGAAAATCAGTCCTAAATGAGGACACAATTTTCTATAGAAAATCAGTCCTAAATGAGGACACAATTTTCTATAGAAAATCAGTCCTAAATGAGGACACAATTTTCTATAGAAAATCAGTCCTAAATGAGGACACAATTTTCTATAGAAAATCAGTCCTAAATGAGGACACAATTTTCTATAGAAAATCAGTCCTAAATGAGGACACAATTTTCTATAGAAAATCAGTCCTAAATGAGGACACAATTTTCTATAGAAAATCAGTCCTAAATGAGGACACAATTTTCTATAGAAAATCAGTCCTAAATGAGGACACAATTTTCTATAGAAAATCAGTCCTAAATGAGGACACAATTTTCTATAGAAAATCAGTCCTAAATGAGGACACAATTTTCTATAGAAAATCAGTCCTAAATGAGGACACAATTTTCTATAGAAAATCAGTCCTAAATGAGGACACAATTTTCTATAGAAAATCAGTCCTAAATGAGGACACAATTTTCTATAGAAAATCAGTCCTAAATGAGGACACAATTTTCTATAGAAAATCAGTCCTAAATGAGGACACAATTTTCTATAGAAAATCAGTCCTAAATGAGGACACAATTTTCTATAGAAAATCAGTCCTAAATGAGGACACAATTTTCTATAGAAAATCAGTCCTAAATGAGGACACAATTTTCTATAGAAAATCAGTCCTAAATGAGGACACAATTTTCTATAGAAAATCAGTCCTAATGGGGACACAATTTTCTACAGAAAATAAGTCGCAGTGAGGACACAATTGTCTATAGAAAATCAGTCGCAATGAGGACACAATTTTCTATAGAAAATCAGTCGTAATGAGGACACAATTTTCTATAGAAAATCAGTCCCAATCAGGACACAATTTTCTATAGAAAATCAGTCCTAATGGGGACACTATTTTCTATAGAAAATCAGTCCTAATGGGGACACAATTTTATATAGAAAATCAGTCCTAATGGGGACACAATTTTCTATAGAAAATCAGTCCTAATGGGGACACAATTTTCTACAGAAAATAAGTCGCAGTGAGGACACAATTTTCTATAGAAAATCAGTCGCAATGAGGACACAATTTTCTATATGAAATCAGTCGCAATGAGGACACAATTTTCTATAGAAAATCAGTCTCAATGAGGATACAGTTTTCTATAGAAAATCAGTGGCATTGAGGATACAGTTTTCTATAGAAAATCAGTCCTAAATGAGGACACAATTTTCTATAGAAAATCAGTCCTAAATGAGGACACAATTCTATAGAAAATCATTCCTATAGGGGACAGGATTTTTTATATAAAGTCAGTCCTATTGAGGGCAAGATGGAAAATGTCAGACTGAAAAGTTGTACTTTAAAATTTTATGTGGGGACTCCCTCCTTCCATTTGAAACAATTTTCAAATTTACTCCTGAATTCATTTAACGTGTTCTTTATTTCCTTCTTTCTACCTTTCAAATACATCAAATTTTATTCTCCAGTTAATTAAAATGCATTTAACTAAAACTGGCATCATAAATTTTACACAACCAAACAGTAGAAGCTTCGACATTGAAAAAGTATATAAAGAAGAAAGAAGTCTTTATTAAAAGTGCATTTATTACCTTTGCTGTTTGTAGCTAGAGCAAAAACTAAATGTTTGACTTTATTTCACTTAAACTTACTAACTTCATTTATTTTTTTTTGTGTGAAGCACCCAAATAACTAAAAGAAGAAAGGGAAAAGTACAATAACTAATTACTTTTTGGCTGAAAATAAATGAATGAATGAAAAAGAATCAGCATTTCCTTGCCAAACCCAACCTTAGTTTCTAACCAAGGAATAGACTTGTATACATAAGAACTTGAACTTTGATACTCTGGTGAATGACGACGCATTGTTCTCTTATTTACGCGGTTCTGGTTGGAATGCATGAAGAAGTGAAAGCATTTTAAATGTTTCACAGGATATGTAACATTAAAGTTTCAAATAAAGGATGGTAATCAGCATTTTGTCAGATCAATTTATTTGATATTGTATAACGAGGTTTTAATATATTGTCGATGTTTAAAACATCAGTATTCTGCCAAGATGTAGAATTTGAAAATGTTAAATTGCACTATAAATTGTACCCACATTTTAATCGAAGTCTAGTTGAATTGACGCCATTTTTAGGGCATTCCAAATTCGTTATACATTATTAAAACTCCAACATACTTGTTGCCTTGTACTTTGGCAACAAGAAAAATTTAGCTCCTTTAAGCCAAACCTTCTTTTGCAACACAGCAAAAGTAACAGGCAAGCAGAGAAAAAAGCCAACGCTTGTCAGTAACAAAATTTACGATCATTTAATGTAACTCGTTTTCTTATTTCTGGAACATTTCAACTGGGCAAAGGAACAGGCATGTTTGGAATGCCTGAACAACAACGAAAAATAATAAAAAAAAACACACAAGAAATACCAATTTGACGCATAAGTCTTATTATCGCTGCTTTCGTACAACCAAAATAAAAAGAAATTTAAGTTTTCGTTAACTTTTTTCTTATTCTGGTTTAATTTCATACAATTTAAATAAAAATTTATCAAGTGTAAAAATTTTAACCAAAAACTTTGCAATATTCTTCAACACTTTAAAAGAAGGGATGCTTGTCAAATTACTAACTGGGTGGAATAACTTTAAGCGGAATATTTAAGGAATTTTATAAATTTTCATGTATTTCATTTTAAATTAACTGCCTCGGGTGCTACAAATTTGTTGATTGTTTATTAACACCTTTTTGCCGAAAATGTAAAGAAACATCGACGACAACAACAATTACAACAGCTATAGCAACAAGGAAAACAAAACTGTTGACAGGATGTAATTATTTTGAAAGGGGATGTTCATCGAAAATCTATAAGGAAATGAAAATGACAAACATTAAGAGCTGGTTGGTGTTGGAGTAGAGAACACAAAATTTTGTATTCAATTTCAGCAAAGAGGTAGCAATTGTCATTTAATGTTGTTTTATTGGCAAGAAAATAATAGAGCAAAAGGGGAAAATTGCAAAATATATTAATTTATTTCTTAATGGAATATACACCTCCTGAATAAAATATTGAAATCAAAAATAAAATAAGAAAAATATTCAAAAAATTCAATTTATATAAATTGTTAAATGTAAGAATTGCAGAACTTTAGAAACTTCACTTCGGACAAAGTATCCGATATTGGCTTGATTCGTTATTGGCCTCAAAAGATGAGCAGTTCTTTATCTATAGAAACTCATTGACTTTTTGGTCAATAAATTCTCTATAGAAAATTACTGACTTTTTGTTCAATAAATTCTCTATAGAAAACCACTTTTGTTTTAGAAACTTTACTTCGGGAAAGAGTATCCGATATTGGCTTGATTCGTTATTGGCCTCAAAACATGAGCAGTTCATTATCTATAGAAAATCAATGACTTTTTGTTCAATAAATCCTCTATAGAAAATCAATGACTCTTCTATAGAAAATCAATAACTCTTCTATAGAAAATCAATGACTTTTTGGTCAAATTATTTTCTATAGAAAATCAATGACTTTTTGGTCAAATTATTTTCTATAGAAAATCAATGACTTTTTGGTCAAATTATTTTCTATAGAAAATCAATGACTTTTTGGTCAAATTATTTTCTATAGAAAATCAATGACTTTTTGGTCAAATTATTTTCTATAGAAAATCAATGACTTTTTGGTCAAATTATTTTCTATAGAAAATCAATGACTTTTTGGTCAAATTATTTTCTATAGAAAATCAATGACTTTTTGGTCAAATTATTTTCTATAGAAAATCAATGACTTTTTGGTCAAATTATTTTCTATAGAAAATCAATGACTTTTTGGTCAAATTATTTTCTATAGAAAATCAATGACTTTTTGGTCAAATTATTTTCTATAGAAAATCAATGACTTTTTGGTCAAATTATTTTCTATAGAAAATCAATGACTTTTTGGTCAAATTATTTTCTATAGAAAATCAATGACTTTTTGGTCAAATTATTTTCTATAGAAAATCAATGACTTTTTGGTCAAATTATTTTCTATAGAAAATCAATGACTTTTTGGTCAAATTATTTTCTATAGAAAATCAATGACTTTTTGGTCAAATTATTTTCTATAGAAAATCAATGACTTTTTGGTCAAATTATTTTCTATAGAAAATCATTGAGACTTTTTGGTCAAATTATTTTCTATAGAAAATCATTGAGACTTTTTGGTCACATTATTTTCTATAGAAAATCATTGAGACTTTTTGGTCAAATTATTTTCTATAGAAAATCATTGAGACTTTTTGGTCAAATTATTTTCTATAGAAAATCATTGAGACTTTTTGGTCAAATTATTTTCTATAGAAAATCATTGAGACTTTTTGGTCAAATTATTTTCTATAGAAAATCATTGAGACTTTTTGGTCAAATTATTTTCTATAGAAAATCATTGACTTTTTGGTCACAATAATTTTCTATAGAAAATCATTGACTTTTTTTTAAAAAATGTTGTATAGAAAGCTATAATTTTCTATAGAAAATCATTGACTTTGTGATAAGTATTTTCTGTAGAACACCGTTCGGTTTGTGACCAAACTTTTTGTAAATTTTACTTGCAATTATATCGAGTAAAAATATTAAACTCATGTAATATTACGTGCAAATATAAATGATACAAATGTCAATATTAAGTGTCTGCATTTGAGGCAAATAGATGAAGAAAAAAGTTAAAAATAATATGGTGCATGTCATTGAATCGGTTTGGCGACTTAATATACATTTCTACTATTTTTTTATTGTTGGTTTGTATTTTGCAAGAAGGGGCAAATAGGGCAACAAGCTGATTTTATTTCATTTGCTGCGTAAAAAAAAAACAAGTAAAAGGGAAAATAACTTGAGAAATGTCATGTACAATTGTTGTTGGCACGTTTTCTTTATGCGCTTCCGTTTGCTTAGTTTTTGTCATTTTTATTTTTTATTTGATATGAAAATTTATCAAAATTCAAATTTCTTGTTTCCGTTTTCATTTCGAAGAAGACTGATTGCGAAAAAAGGAAAGTAGTAATACTGTAATTCATTTTACTACCACTTGGGCATTATTTAATATACTTGAAAGTAAATTGAAGTCTGAAATGGAATTCTTATTCACTAGTTGCTTAAGCTGGCGCTTTTTTTCTAAACTTGTTTTTTTTTCCTAGAAGTTCTTGAGGAAAAGGTGGTTAGAGGAATGAAAATCAAAATTAGTAAGTGGCAATGAAAATTTAATCTTAGAAAACTTGTTAATACTCTAGAACGGAAATGATAACGAAACAAAGTTTATGTTTTTCTTGTTTTGTAAGGGATTTGAATATAAGTTTTCTTTAAGTTTAAATTTATTTTAAAGAAGAAACACAATTTTAGGTAGTTAGAGATCATATTTGCGTATTTTCCTTTAATGGGAATTATTTTCATAAATTTTAGTTAATGAAACACTTTTTGCTTTATCTGTTGCGGTAAATATTAATGAACAATTGAAGATATTAATAAGCTTATAACAAAGTTATTCACTAGAACAGAGAGACAATAAATAATTCTTAGAATCCATATAATCGTCATGATGTCTAAATATTCAACATTTTAGTTTAAAGTAAACAAATTAAACATTTTAAAAATTACCTTAAATTTATTTAAAAACTTACCAAGAAATTCTTTAAATTTGTAAATGCAGACATAACTTGTTATCACTTCCCCGAATACGATTGTCTTTGCAAAAGAGTCTACCCTTATTCCCCGGTATCTTCATCATCATTATTGATTTATGCAGATAAGCTTTATTATGTTCAAGTACAAAAACCTACTTACAACAAGTTCAACAAAACAATTTTACTTACAAATTTTACATTTTCTACCTCCATTTTACCTTGTTTTTTACTTTCTCTCTTGCAGCTCCTGTACGCAGTTTATCATTATGTTGTTAGGCAATTTAAGGTGTTTCAATGCCAGCCATTCATCCAGCCAGCCGACTACAGGGGTAAGTGTCTTAATATAAAATATGAAAATTATTTAACCTTCTTTTCAAAAAAAAAAAAACAAATTCCAAATGACTGACAAAAGCAGCAGCAGCTGAAATCCATCTTTGTTTTTTATAGGTTATTTTTACTAGATTCGTTGGCAGGTTATCTAAACAAAGCTGGTTTTGTTTTCTTCTGTTTTACTCTGGTTATGCCTCCTTCATAATTCTTTATTTTATTTGAAGTTTTTTTTTTCTCTTGTGGAAGTTTGTTTTGATTAAAAGTGAATAATAATCATGTTGTTGTTAGAATTTGTTTGGAGGCTTGTTATTATTTAAATGAAATATTAGAGATTTGATTGAAATGAAATTTAATTATTTACCTACTTTAACATCATAATTACTTATTTAGCAGATTATTTTGGGAGTGCAAAATATACAGATTTTGCTAAAGGCAAATATTAACATTCATTCTAAAAAAAAATACTTAAATAATTTATGATAATTTATTTATATTTTTTTAATAATAATTTTTTGCATTTTCTTGGAAAATTTTGGAAATCAAATAATAATATGTAAAGCTTAAAATGTGTGACTAAAATTTTATACCACAAACCAAATGATTTTCTATACAAAAATTTCATCACAAACTGAATGACAGAAAAAGTCAATGATTTTCTATATAAAGTAATTTGACCAATAAGTCAATGATTTTCTATAAAAAATAATTTGACCAAAAAGTCAATGATTTTTCATAGAAAATTTAAAGCAAAAAGTCATTGATTTTCTATAGAACATTTAAAGCAAAAATTCATTGATTTTCTATAGAACATTTAAAGCAAAAAGTCATTGATTTTCTATAGAAAATTTAAAGCAAAAAGTCACTGGTTTTCTATAGAAAATTTAAAGCAAAAAGTCATTGATTTTCTTTAGAAAATTTAAAGCAAAAAGTCATTGATTTTCTATAGAAAACTTAAAGCAAAAAGTCATTGATTTTCTATAGAAAATTTAAAGCAAAAAGTCATTCATTGTCTACAGAAAATTTAAAGCAAAAAGTCATTGATTTTCCATAGAAAATTTAAAGCAAGAAGTCATTGATTTAGAAAATTTAAGGCTAAAAGTCATTGATTTTCTGTAGAAAATTTAAAGCAAAATGTCATTGATTTTCTATAGAAAATTTAAAGCAAAAACTCATTGATTTTCTATAGAAAATTTAAAGCAAAAAGTCATTGATTTTCTGTAGAAAATTTAAAGCAAAAAGTCAATTATTTTCTATAGAAAATTTAAAGCAAAAAGTCATTGATTTTCTATAGAAAATTTAAAGCAAAATGTCACTGATTTTCTATAGAAAATTTAAAGCAAAAAGTCATTGATTTTCTATAGAAAATTTAAAGCAAAAAGTCATTGATTTTCTGTAGAAAATTTAAAGCAAAAAGTCATTGATTTTCTATAGAAAATTTAAAGCAAAAAGTCTTTCTATAGAAAATAATTTGACCAAAAAGTCAATGATTTTCTATAGAAAATAATTTGACCAAAACGTCAATGATTTTCTATAGAAAATAATTTGACCAAAAAGTCAATGATTTTCTATAGAAAATAATTTGACCAAAAAGTCAATGATTTTCTATAGAAAATAATTTGACCAAAAAGTCAATGATTTTCTATAGAAAATAATTTGACCAAAAAGTCAATGATTTTCTATAGAAAATAATTTGACCAAAAAGTCAATGATTTTCTATAGAAAATAATTTGACCAAAAAGTCAATGATTTTCTATAGAAAATAATTTGACCAAAAAGTCAATGATTTTCTATAGAAAATAATTTGACCAAAAAGTCAATGATTTTCTATAGAAAATAATTTGACCAAAAAGTCAATGATTTTCTATAGAAAATAATTTGACCAAAAAGTCAATGATTTTCTATAGAAAATAATTTGACCAAAAAGTCAATGATTTTCTATAGAAAATAATTTGACCAAAAAGTCAATGATTTTCTATAGAAAATAATTTGACCAAAAAGTCAATGATTTTCTATAGAAAATAATTTGACCAAAAAGTCAATGATTTTCTATAGAAAATAATTTGACCAAAAAGTCAATGATTTTCTATAGAAAATAATTTGACCAAAAAGTCAATGATTTTCTATAGAAAATAATTTGACCAAAAAGTCAATGATTTTCTATAGAAAATTTAAAGCAAAAAGTCATTGATTTTCTATAGAAAATTTAAAGCAAAAATTCATTGATTTTCTATAGAAAATTTAAAGCAAAAAGTCATTGATTTTCTATAGAAAATTTAAAGCAAAAGTCATTGATTTTCTATAGAAAATTTAAAGCAAAAAGTCATTCATTGTCTATAGAAAATTTAAAGCAAAAAGTCATTCATTGTCTATAGAAAATTTAAAGCAAAATGTCATTGATTTTCCATAGAAAATTTAAAGCAAAAAGTCCTTGATTTTCTATAGAAAATTTAAAGCAAAAAGTCATTGATTTTCCATAGAAAATTTAAAGCAAAAAGTCATTGATTTTCCATAGAAAATTTAAAGCAAAAAGTCATTGATTTTCTATAGAACATTTAAAGCAAAAAGTCATTGATTTTCTATAGAAAATTTAAAGCAAAAAGTCATTATTTTTCTATAGAAAATTATTGACCACAAAGTCAGTGATTTTCTAAGTTTGTTGCAAAATTCAATAACTTCAATAGTAAATTTTCACCAGAATTTCAATGATTTTCTACAGAAAATTTTCACTACAAATTAAATGATTTTCTATAAAAAATTTTGTTTCCAATATCACTGGTTTTTTATAGAAAAGTTTCTCGCAAAATTCTATGACTTCTATAGTAAATTTTTTTCCAAAAGTGATAGATTTTCTTTAGAAAATGTTATTGCTTTTCTGCCGAAAATTTTTTCGGCAAATAACTGCCTTTTTATAGAATATTTTTCAAGGACTTGTGAGGCTATTAGCTTAAAGTCGGTTGTATTCATTTCCGCTGTATGCCATTTTCTGCTTATATTATTGTCATTTTAAACCTTCATAATATCCTCTTCCTCTATATTAAGCTTATTTAAAATAAGTCTCTTATTTTTATATGAAACTAAATACTCATAATTCTATTTGTTCAACATTTAAGACTCTAATTTTCTTTGTTGTGGCGAAAATAATGCCGATGATGTTTGTCAAACATAGAAATAGGATCTGCTCAAAACGAATATTTCTTAGTATTTTGTTATAATTTTATTAAGTATTCATAGTATTTTTAGTTGAAAAAAAAACTTGTTGATGATGAATAAATGAATATGAATTGAAATCAGCTTAAATATGAAATTCATTCAGATATACCAAGAAATAAATGAATGAATGGGTATGACACGCAGTCATCTGGTGACTGATACCGGCCATTTTCGAGGACTTTAGTACTTTTTATAGTAAAATATTTGTATGAATGTGTAGGTGTGTAGCTATGAAGCGCAGGATGAGTGTTGTCAAGTGTTTTTGTGTTAAGATGTCATCCCTTGTTATGCCGCGTATAAAACTTGTTGATGTTTACACCATCACCATAAACAGACTAAAGAATAGCCAGGGGAATGGGAAATAGTATGGTGGTGATGTTGCTGTTGAACTGACACCTACTTATCATTTTTGTATATTTTTTGTATTATTGTCTTCCTTGTTGCTTCCTTACTGCTGCTTTTGACTTATTTTTGTATTTCATTTGATGTGGTGTATCATCTGTATCTTCTTTTCAAAGTCAACTTATTTTATATTTATAAGTTTGTTGACTTTGATTTTTTTTGTACGCTCTTCTTGTTGTCCAAAAAAAAACACGAAATAAGTCTTGGAAAAGTTGACGATTTAAGCATATTAATACGATTTTATTTCAAATGTTGTTAATGTCAAAAGTTTTTCAAGGAATTTGTATACTTCTGCCTCTGGTTCTTTATGTGTCACAAAATTATCTAACTGAAAATGAGATTTGAAAGTACTTACACATATAAAACTGTTAAAAATATCTCAATTGTAAGAAAAATTATATATATTTTTAATACAATACATTTTCAAGTTAAAGTCTTAAATTTTCTTTAAAAAAAAGAAAAGGAAACAATAAAAAAAAATTAGTTTTTTTGTTCAAATACAATCGAATAAAAGAGCTTAATGAGGCCACTCTGTCATCTTCAATATGTCATTCACTCACAAAATATCCTTCACTCACACACATACCTACACATCATTCTTACAAATACATACATAAACACAACTCTCTTTCAATTGAACATAATTTTTTTTATATAAAAGAATTTCTTAAATAAGTAATAACATATTGACTTTGATTGTATCAAGACATATATTGGTCTCATCTCTTTTACCACCACTCACCCTCTACAACTGAAAGAGAACAAAATTAAATAAAAGAAGAAAAAAACAAATGAAAATGTTACATTATTATGTCAACTCAAGTTATCAGAGTCTACTCGAGTTTTTCTTTAATACAATTAGTAAATACAAGTTAAAGTGCTATAATCAGTAGTGTCGAAAGTTATACACCCTTTAAAGAAATACGCAACTAAAATGATTTTTCCAAAGAAACTACTGTTCATAAATGTAACAAGTTTCTATAGAAAATTTCCTGTCATCAATGACAACGATTTTCTATAGAAAATATTTTCCACAGTGACAATGATTTTCTATAAAAAATATTGTCCATACAGACAATGATTTTCTATAGAAAATCTTGTCCACAAAGACAACGATATTCTATAGAAAATCAATGATTTTCTTTCTATAGAAAATCTTTTCCACAAAGACAATGATTTTCTTTCTATAGAAAATCTTGTCCACAAAGACAATGATTTTCTTTCTATAGAAAATCTTGTCCACAAAGACAATGATTTTCTTTCTATAGAAAATCTTGTCCACAAAGACAATGATTTTCATTCTATAGAAAATCTTGTCCACAAAGACAATGATTTTCGTTCTATAGAAAATCTTGTCCACAAAGACAATGATTTTCATTCTATAGAAAATCTTGTCAACAAAGACAATGATTTTCTTTCTATAGAAAATCTTGTCCATAAAGACAATGATTTTCTATAGAAAATCTTGTCCATAAAGACAATGATTTTCTATAGAAAATCTTGTCCATAAAGACAATGATTTTCTATAGAAAATCTTGTCCATAAAGACAATGATTTTCTATAGAAAATCTTGTCCATAAAGACAATGATTTTCTATAGAAAATCTTGTCCATAAAGACAATGATTTTCTATAGAAAATCTTGTCCATAAAGACAATGATTTTCTATAGAAAATCTTGTCCATAAAGACAATGATTTTCTATAGAAAATCTTGTCCATAAAGACAATGATTTTCTATAGAAAATCTTGTCCATAAAGACAATGATTTTCTATAGAAAATCTTGTCCATAAAGACAATGATTTTCTATAGAAAATCTTGTCCATAAAGACAATGATTTTCTATAGAAAATCTTGTCCATAAAGACAATGATTTTCTATAGAAAATCTTGTCCATAAAGACAATGATTTTCTATAGAAAATCTTGTCCATAAAGACAATGATTTTCTATAGAAAATCTTGTCCATAAAGACAATGATTTTCTATAGAAAATCTTGTCCATAAAGACAATGATTTTCTATAGAAAATCTTGTCCATAAAGACAATGATTTTCTATAGAAAATCTTGTCCATAAAGACAATGATTTTCTATAGAAAATCTTGTCCATAAAGACAATGATTTTCTATAGAAAATCTTGTCCATAAAGACAATGATTTTCTATAGAAAATCTTGTCCATAAAGACAATGATTTTCTATAGAAAATCTTGTCCATAAAGACAATGATTTTCTATAGAAAATCTTGTCCATAAAGACAATGATTTTCTATAGAAAATCTTGTCCATAAAGACAATGATTTTCTATAGAAAATCTTGTCCATAAAGACAATGATTTTCTATAGAAAATCTTGTCCATAAAGACAATGATTTTCTATAGAAAATCTTGTCCATAAAGACAATGATTTTCTATAGAAAATCTTGTCCATAAAGACAATGATTTTCTATAGAAAATCTTGTCCATAAAGACAATGATTTTCTATAGAAAATCTTGTCCATAAAGACAATGATTTTCTATAGAAAATCTTGTCCATAAAGACAATGATTTTCTATAGAAAATCATTCTCTAATTTTGTATAGAAAATCTTGTCCATAGAAACAATGATTTTCTATAGAAAATATTGTCCTCTTTCTTTAGGAAATTTTGTCCACACAGACAACGATTTCTTACAGAAAGTCTTGTCCACACAGACAACGATTTTCTATATAATTTCATAACTATTAAATACACTTTATTTATATTTATTTCCGTTTCCGTTTTGCCATAACATCCAATGAAATTCTACTGATCAAATTATTATAAACACTTGTTTATCCAACTCATTAAATTAAAATTGAAATTGAACTCATACCATAAAACATATGTTTTTATGCATTAATTAGCAAGAATATTTATACATAACAAACAAATAGAGAGAGAGAGAAATTTAAATAGAAAAAATATAATAAATACCTATAAACTGCTAATATGTATTATCTACATATTTATGTATCCAAATACAGTTTAGTATTTTAAAAAGTCACAATTGAAATGTCAGCAATTAATCAAATATAAATAAATCCGATTTGCATACATATTTAGTAGTATTTTGTATAAATAATCATATATTTATTTAGAAGAATGTTTGTGTGTTTTCTAATATAATCAATGAAAACAAATCCTATTTAAATTGCACAATAAGTACTATTGTGTATAGTAAGAGTATAATAAATATAAATAAATTTCATAGAGATTTAACACATAAATAAGTCTCACTCATACAAATTCCGGCCTACAAATACTTATACAAATCTATTGACAACAATCTCTTTAAAGAAAGTTATATAAAAACAAGTATGAGTGATAGTCTGACAGACTTTGCTGGTAAAATAATACACAAAATCATAGGTCTATAACCATACATACACAGGTTAGTATAAATGTATATACAATACTGTTTAAGAAAAGGATAAAATAAGAAATCAAATACATATGTATGTATGTTTAACTTAAGATGCCCTTCAAATTTCTGCAGCTTATCGTAGTTGTATTGTAATTATTATTGATTTTCTTTAAGTTTTAAATACTTTTGCTAAAAGAAAATCTTGATTTATATACCATAACGAAAATTGTTGGAAAATTTAGGTAAAATTTGACATAAAAACCATGTTTTTTACATGTATATATCATGTATCTATGTATAGTAAAGCATACGCCTAAATTTATCCACTCTTACATGATATTTTCAATATATGCCTAAAAGCATACAAAGTTTTATTGTTGTCGTCAACATAGAGACAAATGATGCCGGTAATGATGTCACACACGTGCTCTCGTCGTTGTTGTTGTTGCTATTTATTTTTGTTGGAGTGTATGTTTTGGGTTCGCGTGTATGTGTGTGTGATATATGTAAGTGATACTTGTGGTGATAAAACAAAAAGAAACCAGGAACTTGAAGACAAAAGATAGCGTAGGTATCCTTAAGAGACGAAACAATACTTATTTGTTGGCAAAAAAATAAGAAAATAAAATACAAAAACAACCATAAACAAGTCAGATAAAAATGAGTTGGGTTGTGTTGTATCTTAAGCACCTTAAACCACCTATATTGTTTCCAAATCAAAATTTATTGCAAACTATGATAGTAATAATAAATTCAGGTTTTATAGTTTTTAAATTAGTTGGCTCTATTTCTTCAAATTTACTCGATTAAAAAGTGCCTAAGGTTAAAACGATAATCAAGTTTTTAAGTTACAAATTATTTTTAGTATTGAACACAATTACGATTATTCCTATGATCTTTTGATATTTCGATACTGTTAGATCTTGTTAAAGTCTTATGTTACAATTCTATAAAACACATTTAAAATAAATATTAATAACTAAAAGCTACTAAGTTTTTTTGTTCCTCTTAAGCTACAGAAAAATGCTTGGTTTGTCCTTCTTTTTATTCTGGCACTAATGAACAAAAATATCTTACGTAGAGTCCATAGACAGGTACTGACGCCTCGGTGACGAAATTGACACATCATTCCTCTGACCAGATTATGCAATCGCAGTAACTTTTACTCTTTAACAAGAAGCTCTGGAAGCTGCTAACATACTTTGAAGAACCTGTTCCCTTTTCAGTGTCATATCGTCATCAACCATGTTGTCAATATGGCTTTGACTTAATGCTGGAACGTATACTTTTTTCTGTTCATTTAGATTTTTCAATAGTGTGTGCTGATTTACCTGGATATCTATTAGCAGGGTCGAAATTGCGGAGCCTATTTCATAATGGTGTTTCTGATCAATATGTTCAGTATGGCTTCAAAGGACTGTATTTGCAAATCAAAGTATTAGTCTGATTTTTACAACCCTAAATTGCTTACGGATTTTCAAATGACAAAAGCCTAACCACCCTTAAATGTTTATTGCTTAGTTGTAGGGTACAATCAAACTAAACTAAAGTAACAAAAAATCAATTGTCTTCTCATGATGTAAGTTCAAATAATATTATGTCTATTGTAAGTAACTACATATAAATGTTGGAGCTGATTAGTCTAATAAATGTAAGATTAGATTTGTTACAATATTTATTTGACATTTTTTTGTATGTGTTTCAGTTAAGGAAACCTTACAAGAGTTAGGGGTCGATATTTCAGCACTTGTTTGATTTAATATCGATTTAAATCAGTCACATGATATGAATTTTTCTTAGCAAAAAGTTTCTTAAAGGATTTCAAAGATTTACATTTAAGAGAAAAAAATCATAGTATTTTATTTTCACATTAATGCAAAATAATTACAACTAAAATAACACAAATTGTACTTTTGGCATCACAGTATGAAAATCTATTAAAACTGTCTTGTATTACTCATTTACAGGAATATAACATATTCTGTCAGATTTGTGACTAACTCAGGAGTATGTTGAATTTTGGCTTAATTTTTCTGTGTATTTCTTAGACATCATGACTATTTTGTTTGACAACAGCGTACAATAGCATTTTTAAACTCACAAAAACACCATATACATATATAACAGCCTCTGTGTCAGGTCAACCATTTGGAGAGGGAAAACAAATTATTTTTTTTTTTCAGTATTAAAGTCTAATAGTTCCAAACTTGTTCACACTTGGTACACAGGTTCTTGTTAATCGTACAAAATTTGGTTTGCCTTTTATCGACGTTCAAAGTTAAAATTTTATATAAGAATGATGTAAAATCGCTCAATTTGAATTGTAAATAACTTTTTCAACGCTTATCTAATTTTCACATTATTGGTCAGTACTATGGTTAAGTACTCTAGTAGAAATCATTTTATTTTGCACACCAGATATTGAAGCAAAACATTGTTTTTGAACTCATTTACAGATATGTTATAAAGATTTTCTTCAATTATAAATCATTGTATGGAGGTGATCTCAAAATAATAACAATGTACAACACAAAAAAAATTACAAAGTCCGACCAATAAATTTTGATAGAGGAGGCAAAAAAAAGACACTTGTATCGGCGTTTTGAAAGTTTACATCTGAATTTTATTTGAGGGGCGTTAGACTTTCCCAAATCTGGCACATTCTTATTGTTAATCGTCATAAGAAACCATGTGATCCTGATTAGGTATAAAACGTTTTCAGCAAATTTATGTAAAATATTACGGAGAATATTTTTGTAGAATATGTTAACAAACTTCATTAAAACCGGGGTTAAGGGATTAAAATGTTCCGCAAAAATATTATCCGTGAAAATTTACTATAAGTCCCTGAATACACCAAAACGGAAAATTCAACCAGAAAGTCAGAAATAAGATACAACAAAAGAGAGCTTAGTTTTAATTTCGCATTTATTAAGAATTTTATTTTAAAGAACATTTTAGGTATAGAATGTATTCAGCAAATTTATGCAAAATGTTACGGAGAACATTTTTGTGGAATGGGTCTTAAGGCATGAGAATGGGTCTTAAGGCATGGGTCTTTTTTGTCCTTCTTTTAAAAAAGAGCAACAAACTCCATTAAAACAAGGATTTAAGGGGTTAAAATGTTCCGCAAAAATATTATCCGTGAAATTTTACTATAAGTCCCTGAATACACCAAAACGGAAAATTCAACCAGAAAGTCAGAAATAAGACACAACAAAATACTTCTATTTTGACTTCAAATTTGGCTGTTTCTTTACTTTAATCGTACCTATTTCTGTACTTCAATTGTAGCTCTTTCTTTACTTTAATCATGGCTATTTCTATAATTCAATTTATACCTCAATCTGGTGCTCTTTCATTACTTCAATTTACACTTTATACAATCGTAGCTCTTTTTTACTTGAGTCGTTTCTCTTTCCTTACTTCATTCGTCGTTATTTCTATACTTCAATTTATACTTCAGATTGGCTTTTTGTTTACTCCAATCGTGGTACTTTCTCTACTTCAAGCGTGGCTCTTTTTATAGTGCAATCGTGGCTCTTTCTTTACTTCAATTTATACTTCAATCCTGACTCTTTCTATACTTCAATCGTGGCTCTTTCTTTACTCCAATCGTAGCTATTTCTGTACTTCAGTATTAGCTCTTCAACTTAACTTCAACTTATACCTCAATCTGCTGCTCTTTCATTACTTCAATTTACACTTTAAACAATCGTAGCTCTTTCTTTACTTGAGTCAATGTTCTTTATTTACTTAAATCGTCGCTATTTCTTTATTCAATCGTGGCTTTTTGTACACTTCAATTTATACTTCAGATCGGCTATTTCTTTACTTCAATCGAGGCTCATTCTTTACTTCAATCGTAGCTATTTATATACATTAACCGTGGCTCTTTCATTACTTCAATTGTGGCTCTTTCTATACTGCAATCGTGGTTCTTTCTTTGCTTCAATTTATACCTCAATCATGGCTCTTTCTTTACTTAAATTTATACTTCAATCGTGGCTATTTCTATACTTCAATTTATACCTCAATGGTGACTCTTTCCTTACTTCAATCGTGACATTTTCTTTTCTTAAATCGAGGCTCTTTCTTTATTTAAACAGTGGCTGTTTCTATACTTCATTTGCAGCTCTTTCTTTACTTCAATCGCAGCTATTTTTATACTTAAAATTCTACTTCAATCGTGGCTCCTTGTAAGCCTTAATCGTGGCTCTATATTTACTTCAATCGTGGCTCTTTCTTTACTTCAATCATGGCTATTTCTATACTTAAATTTTTACTTTAAGCTGGCTTTTATCGTGGCTCTATATTTACTTCAATCCTGGCTCTTTGTTTACTTCAATCGTAGCTCTATCTTTACTTAAATTTTTACTTCAATCGTGGCTCCTTCCTAGCTTTAAGCGTGGCTCTATATTTAATTCAGTCACGGGACTTTATTTACTTCAACCGTGGCTATTTCTTATCTTCAATCGTGGATCTATATTTACTTCAATCGTGACCCTTTCTTTACTTCAATCATGGCTATTTCTGATAATTTTTTTTTGAGTTAGAACATTAGAATAAAATAAATTGCAATGATTAATATAAGACTCAGTTCATAAGAATTGGACAATTAGTTATTAAAATATACTCAACATTTAAATACGTTTTATCAAATAGTTATATTCCCATTTAACCATTAGAAATTTTATATATGTTTTTAATCGTGCGATGGCTCATATTTAAGGATATTCCTTTCTTTGTTCAAGGACATTTTTCTGGGGTTTTCAATAATTAATTTTGTTATCAAAATTTTTCATTTCAATCCTATATCTGAAATTTATGTGGACATCATGACCAGTGACAATAGATTATGTACCTGCTAGCATTGTGAGTTATGGTTAAATTTAAGTTTAAAAAATTAATCAACTTTTTTGTATAAACTTAAAATAAGATCTGCGGAAAAGCTGAAGCTACATCATCTACTTGATATAAATTCCTTTCCAACTAAAACTACTTAATCAATACAACTTAACATTGCCTCAAACCTCCGTACATTCCCCAACTAATTACAAAGAAAATCCATAAATTCACGTGTAATTCCCTTACAGCCACTGCCAAACCCCTCATCGTTCCTTTGTTTTAAATGAAAATCACAGTTAAACACTTAATTAGCATGAAAAGTAACCATGAGTGAAATGTTTTCATTATCTACTGCTGCCGATGCCATGCGGCTCACAACCGAAATTTATCCGTAAAAAACATAAATTTACAGCAATACACATACAGTAACACACAAAATACATAGTACATACTTAAATTTTTTGCCAACAACATAAACTAAAGAATACACACACACACATAATACAGACAACATAGCCGTGCAAAAAAGGACTCATAAAATTCCCTGGCAAAATGAAAGAAATTGTGAAAAAATGATTTTTAACGAGTTTTTATGACGTGGCAGTTTGATAATAAAATGAAACGTACAACAGCAACAAAAAAAAACAACCTAAATACAAAAACGTAACAGCAACAATAACAACAACAACAGAATGAAATAAAATACTGTAGAGAAAAAATTAAATAAAAAAGCAAAGGACTCATTAAATTAAATGCAGTGTAAAATGCTCATAAAACGCTTCCGCGGCTACATCTACGAGTGCGAGTACAACCTCAGCCGACATCAACGACAATTGTTTAAAATTCTTTGTTATTGTTGTTGTATAAGTACATGTGTGTGTGGGTGTGCGTGTACGTGTGGATGTGTGTCTTTAAGGCATATGTTTAAAATAAGTGACTTTATAACATCCAGGATATAAAGATTGATGTAATAAACGACTGACTGAATGAATAACTAAAGTAATAAAAGAAATATTGTCTTTTTTTGTATATGGATGTGGTGGCAGAGTGTATGTGTTTGTTGAAGTGTTTGGTTTTTTAGCTGGCATTATGATAAAGTTATTATTTATATTTTTTATTAATGCACAGTGGGTTTAAATTTACTGTAAATTTATGTAAAAAAAAAATTGGTTAATTTTAGGCAAAAAACAAGTAAGAAAGTAAAAGAGAAAAAACATTTTTCTTTTCAAAATTTCAATAATTTATATTTTTGAGTGATTTTCGGAAGTGGGCCTTATATGGGAGCTATGACCAATTATGGACCGATCACCATGAAATTAGGTCGTGTGATTTACGTCTATATTAAAGTTAACAATGTTGATTTTTGTGTATACCAACATTTTCAAGCGATTTATGCACGTTAAAGTGATTTTCGGAAGCGGGTCTATATGGGAGCTATGACTAATTATGAACCGATCTTAACAAAATTTGGTGACATGAATTTTGTATATACTAAACTTATTTGGAGCGCAATTTGTGGAGATACATATATAAATTAAACATTTATGACCGATAAAGTCCAATTTCAAGGGGACATTTGTATGGGGGCTAGGTGAAATAATGGACCGATTTCAGCCAGTTTCAATAGGCTTCGTCCTTGGGCCGAAAAAATAATATGTACCAAATTTCAAAATTGCGACCTGTACTCTGCGCACAAGGTTTACATGGTGAAAGTGATTCTAAGTGGATCGATATACTTTAAGATGGGTGTTAGACTAACATTTTTGGGCTTTACAAACATCTGCACAAACGCATAATACCCTCCCCACTACTATGGTGGTTTAGGGTATAAATACTGCTCATACCATTCGTAGTCCATTTTAGACTTTTTAGTTAAAAATTTTGTTTCAAATATTAATAATCGAAATATGTATATTTCCCTATTTGCAAACAAATGTATTTATAAATTACTCATACGCACTGTATTCGATACAAGAAAAAAAGTAACTTCATAATAGGGATTACGGGTGGTATGAGTGATATTTTATTTATATTTTATTTTATAAATTAGTGTAAATTTAAATAGATATTTCAAATAACTTTTACAACGGCGTATATAAGGTCATAATAATTCGAACCTACAATTGGTCAAAATCGGGAAAAATATATTTTAACCAGAATTTTTTTCACCAAAAATTTTTTTTTTTCATAAAAATTTTTCCACTAATAAAAAAATAAGAAATTTAATAATTTTTTTTTTGCCATAAAATTTTTTTTTTCACTAATAAATTAGATTTTTTTTTTTATATTTCGTTCACCTAAAAATATTTAAAATTTTTATTTTAAAGTATAATTTGGTGAAGGGTATATAAGATTCGGCACAGCCGAATATAGCTATCTTGCTCGTTTTTTACCATAGGGTACAACTAGAGGCGCAACTGAGAGTAACAATAATTATTCTCTTCACACGTACTTGTGATATGTGAATTCAAAATACTTGTGAGAGAATTAAACACTTAAAATTTTAAATTTGATTTTCCGACTAAATACAGACCGAACCACTTTATTCCACTTCTACACAATATTCGCCAATTTTTTTGTATACCTTGCAGCACACTTTTATTTCCAAAACACATTAATTTTGCTCAAATGAAAAAAAAAATATTTTTTATTAATTTTTGACACTTAATTTTATTGTTTCAATTTCTGGTATTGAAAATAGAACAAAATTTAAATAAATTAAAATTTATACATTTTTATAGAACACTGTGTGTCTATAAAATGTTTTTTACCAAATATTTATTCCCACCAAAGAATAACAAGAAAGGAAGCCTCTCAATTTTTCTACAACAACAACTTCTCTCTCTTCTCACATACAAGTAGTATATGAATTCAACACACTTGAGAGAGAGATTTGACTTCAAAACTTTTTCTTGAAAATTGCAATAAAATTGCAATTCTAACACACTTTTTCACAGACACATAATATTCTTTTATTTTTTCCACACATATAAACCATTAAAGTAACCGAAACATGTATATTTTGCACAAACGAAAAATATTTTTTTTTTAATTATTTTGACTTTTAATTTTTGGGTATTGAAATTAAAACTGAAAAAACACACTTGTAAAATTTGGTATTGAAAATTAATAAAAAGTTCAAATAGATTTAATTTTTGCAGAAATTATGGAATAAAAAGAATAAAAATCTAATTATATAATCTTTCCAGTTAAAATATACATTAAATAATTTCAGAATTGTTTGAATTTTTTAAATTTAATTGTAATAAAATTTTGTTATAATTTTTAAGGTCGCTTTTTTACAACTCTGTGTGTTTGAGGAGTGTGGTGAAAGTGGTTTGAAAACTAATACATATAAACAAAATGTTACCAATACATGCATAGAGTTAGGTTTTTTATGACAACCGACTTAGGTTTTTTTTGACAGCGTTTCACTTCTTGTTATTATTCTTTGATTCCCACCATCAAAAAAGATGGGGGATATGTTGATTTTGCCATTCCATTTGTAACACACCAACAAATTTGTAGCAGATCCACATTAGTACATGTCAAGTGAATCAACATTTGAAATCGATGTCTTCCGATCGGAATGAAATTTGCGCCAAGGTAAGTCCTATTGGATAGTAATTCAGACACAAATTTTTAACGAGATCGTTCCAGAAATCTATGACATTTTGACCAGACATATGTTCCAAATAGTTTAGTCAGCTATTTCTTCAATATTTGGAGAAAAAAAAATTAATAAAAAATTTTTGATATTTTTTTTCTAAAATCTAAAACTTTTCTGACTTTTTTTTCAAAATTATCGCTTTTTGTGCATTTTGATAGCTATCCAACACTCATCCCAATAAACGACCAAAAATGTTTTAAAGGAAAATACTTTCTTTTGAACAAAACTAAAAAAAGTTCAAAATTGTATGTCTTGAGTTAAAAAAGATTTGAGAGATATCCCACTCAGCGACAAAAAAGGGACAATTTTGAAAAAATCAAAAAAGTTTTTGATTTTGGAAAACAAAATACATTTTCTATTTTTTTTTAAAACAAATTTAAGAAATACCTATGTATCAAAATTATTTGGGACACATTTTGCTAAGAACAATAGGTAATAAGTTACATGGATAAGAAAACACCCATGTTTTGGCCGCCTCTAACTCAGAGAATTCTTGACCAATCTTGTTGAAAAATTGTGTCTATTTATCTGTACTAGTATAACCCGGTGCACTTCGTTACCCCTACCCTAGTAAATTTTAAAAAATATGAATGGAAATACAAAAAAATAACACATATAAAATTTGAGATCTCTCAATTACAGTTCACTTGATATTCTGAAATAACTAACTAATTTTGTATGGGAGATACCACTCCACTGCTCTGATCCCACCCATTTTTAAACCTTTTATGTAAATATCAAGCTTTACTTTAACTTTCCTTTATAAGGTAGGGGTCATTCCTACTACGCCGATCATGCTTAGCTAAACTTCGAACAGGGAACAGGAATAAATTCGTTTTTAGCTAACCTCCGTATAATGGTAATAAATTGATTAATACCGAGTACCGAGTTTAAATTCTTTTAGAATTATAGTTCTCCAGATATTCAAAATTAATTATTTACTTTGTGCCACAACCACAAATGCTATCCCTACCATTTTCAGCCAATCTGTGTAAAAACGTTACAATTATTACTTTGTATGGGAGGTGACTCACCTCCTTTTCCGACCCCTCCCATTTTGGGTGCTATTCCCTCTAATCTAATTATATACTTTGTATAGGGTGTGCCACGCTCACTATTCCAATCCCGAACAATTTAAGTGAAACTATGCAAAATTATAAAAGAGCCTAGACTAAGTTTGAAGAATCTTGCAATTATAATTCACAAAATATTTAGAAATAACTATTTACTTTGTATGGGAGGCGACTCACCATTTTTTTCGACCCGTCCCATTTATGATCCAACTTCATGCAGTGATAAGTAATTGATTCGTATGAAGTTTGAAAACCGTCACAATTATAGTTCGCATAAAATAACTATTTACTTATGTACAATTACATATTTACCCCCATATGCACAAACAGTTTTTAAATTTGTCAAAGGTTTATAAAACAAATTTTGAATGGAAAATTTGTTTTATAAATCTTTGATAAATTTAAAAATTGTTTGTGCATATGGGAGTTAGAAAATAAAAAAAACACCTTCAAAGTATATTTTTGTGACTTTAAATTATTAAAGTCTTCTTCTTTGTTTTCTATAACAACTCTCACTTAAAACAGAGCGAAATCAATACTGTTTAATTGTTTCTCTTATTTATTTACAACAACAAATTGGACAAACACGCATTGCTTTGTTTACTTTTTAGCTAAAGGTTCACATGTACACGTTTTTGCATATGTGTTAGTAAAATCTTTAAAGGCTTATAACTCCTAAAAAACTGAACCGATTTCAATATATATTCTGGACTTCTGTGAATAAATCCCTTTAAAATGGTATATTTCTTTCCCAAATTGAATGTATAATGTGAGCGTAAAAGGGGTCTAAAGAAATCGACTTGCCTATTAATATTATGATGATGTGAAATTTCATGAAATACCCTTATATATCTGATTGGCCGCGCTTCACATACAATCTCTTACGCTTCGGGTTATCGTAATGTAGCCAATAAAATGGTTCTGTGCAAAGCTGATTTTCTTTTCTTTAAAAGTCGTCTTTCAAGGTATATCGCCTGCAATTCGTCATGATGCTTGTAAATGTTTTGAAATTGCTCATTGAGTGGCTCTTGTTGAGTTTGACTACAATCTTCATGGAGTAATACCTCCTTTTCTTAGTCTTCGTACTTTTTGAGTTGGCCTGGCGATCCTTGTCTTCCGTTTCAAAATCACCATTTCTGAAGCGAAACATCTCTGGCTCGTTGTGCATCAGCGGCATTTTTCATCAAATTAATGAAGAATAGCAAAACTTCCCATATATGCCGTTTTGGTGGTACAACATATTACCACCTTAAATATGAATGAAATTTTAAAGTTAATTTTTATTAAAGTCGACTTAATTTAAAATAGAACTTTTTTTATTTGAAAAAAACTTCAAAACTTTTTTCAACATATCGCACTGGTTCCTCTAAAGGGAGTCAACTCAAAATTTAAAAATTTTCAGTAGAAGCAAAAAACTATTACAATGAAATTCAAAGGCGGATACACTGTATTTTTTGACGAAAGACTAGAGAAAATGATTTTTACAGTGGGTAAATATGACCACTGTACTTCGATTTCTCGCAAGAAGTGAAAATTGAAAAATTTTTAGTTGACGAAATTTAAAATAATAGTCAACTTTATGGACTTGAAATCGACTTTAAGGCTTCTGTAGATAGCCTGTATATTTTCGAAGCAAAACTATTTTTTTGTTTACACTAAAATGTTCATTAACTAAGTGAGAATAAATGACAGATATGTACATGTAAGTTATTAAAAACCTCCAAAATATACGTCATCTATTGTAAATCTGGCATTTTAAAGTCATGCCTTGAATATTTGTGTAGGAATTTGTGTGGTTACTTCTCTGAATCAAATATTTATATCAAAAATATCGCTTTCTTGAGGCTTCGTCCTTGTATGTGTCAAATTATATTGAAATATCTTTATAATTGTGACATGTACTTTGTTTTACATTGAGAGCCATAGAGACTGGCGGACGAAGATCGTTAAATAGATCTAGATTATGAGTCGGTCGTAAACTTTAAGTCGGTTGTTCGACTAATATCCATTATTTCAATAAATATGTAGACTATAAATACAAAAAGTCATTTGTATTATTTGAAAATCTAATACAATAATTGTTTAGACAATGATACAATAATTATAGAAGGTGCACTCAGTACCTTTCATTCTCAATTATACAATTCTTGTAACGACAAACAAAAGAAAATATAAAAGAATATGAAAAATATCAAAATCAAAGTTTGAAACTCTCCATAGTGATTCTATCTTCTACAATTATTGTATCATGGTTTAGACGATGAACTTGATAGGAACTATATAGATTTTTGACAAATTTTAATACGAGTACTCAGTATTGCCGCCAGCAATAACTTAATGTTATATTTATTGATTTCTTAGAAACCTTAGATTCTTGAAAATCTGTGTGTAAACCGTTCCAGAAACTTTTAATCATAACTCCCACAGCAAACGAATAAAACTATTTATTATAATATTAAAGGATTTCCTTATAAATCATTAAAAAACAAATTTCTCTAGACGAGTGTTGCATTAAAAATACTAAATAAAATAAAATAAAATATTTATCTGCAGTCACACACACATATTTTACAACTTGCATGTATGTTAGCATTGCTATCTACAATACAACAAGTGTGTATGGGTGTCTATATATGCTTAAGTCTCTGAAATGGCATTACAAATGCATTAAATTTCTTCATTTTTATAATTTTCTTCATAATAAACTTCTATTTTTTATAATTCCAGAAGAAAAAAATGAAAGAAAAATAAAAGATTTAGTAGCAAACATACATATACATAGATACATATGTATGTGTGTAGAATGCAGTGGTTGTATTTGAATTCTTATAATGCATCTATCATCTCTCTTAAACTGGGTATAAAAAGAAAGTTTCTTTTTGTACCGAGTTTCCAATTATTGACATATGGGTGGGTATAATGTGACACATAACAGCGCCTTAGAATATGTGATAAAAAAAATAAATAAGTTCATACAAAAAGAGAATCAATATGAGAAAGAGAGTCCATACATATGAGTGAACAGTGAAAAGCAAATGTTGTTAGTCGTTTTATATAATTTTCCAAAGTTTTGAAATTAGTTTTATAAGGGCCTAAAGTTAAATTTTTAGTTAAATTTCCACACTTTAAACCGATAACCACATAATATCTGACGTGAATATAGTCAATCATTGATTCAATTCAAATACCTATAACTTTCGTAATTCACAGTTAATGCTCAGAGACTGACAGCTGTCAACTTATAATCAGCGATATTTTTGTAGATTTTTGATTCTGAAAGAGAAAAAAGTCAAAATTTAATTCTATTGACAGAGGAAGTGAATGGTGTTACCTATCATTATCACAATAGGATTTTTATTAGGAAATACATTTTATATTTTAAAAGATTTTCACCTCAAATATAACATTTTACAGACTAGATTAGGGATCACATACTCAATGTATATTTTTAACATTGAACCGCAGTTAATGTTTACAGATTAAGAGATTTTAACTTATCTTCAGCGATCTTTGCAGCTAAATTCCTCGATAGAACCAAAACATAAATCTGTCGACTGAGGAAGTAAATGATTTTACCTCTCATCATCTAGAATTATCATCAGGGCCCAGATGGATCTTCATAAGGAAATAGCTTTTGTATTTTAAACGATTTATACTTCAAATAGAAATATATATTTTATAGAATAGATTATGGATCACATATTTAATGTGTCTTCTTCTCGATGATCCACAGTTAATGTTAAGATATTGACAGCTGTCAACTTATCATCAGCGATCTTGCTACATTCCTCCACCATTACTGAAAATTGTTGCATCTCTTTTGATTCTGAGAGAACCAAAACTTAAATCTGTTGACAGAGGAATTGAATGGTGTTACCTCACAAAATCTGCAAATATCATCAGCGTCCAGTTGGATCTTCATTAGATCACTATGGTCTCTAATATGGTTGGTATATCTTGGTGAAAACTCACACCTTAATGTTGTGCTCCAAAGATAAATAAGGAGCGAAAAAGGAGACCCAAGGTGCACGGACCTCATTCCTGGTTAGAGCTTATTAATTTAAATTCGCAGCTAACTAGAGTCATATCTAGAGCCACGGGGATGTATTGAGCCCCAAGATTTGTCCTGTTGGATCGATGGTGAGGTCACTTTGGTGGACTACGTGTTCACGGTTTAAAACTCAAAGCGAGTAGAAGATCATTGGTTAAATGACTGATGTTTGTGTTAGTGGCAAATTTCGGGCAACCAATTGTATCTTACTAGGTGCTGTTGCTGACTAAACAAGACCAAAGGTAGCAGAGAGTAATTGGCTCAGTGCTCAGGAAACTTATTGGAATGGTTGCATTCTTGATATACTGGTTGTTGTACTTGCCTCTCGGTAACGGTTTATTGTGTGTGGATTCAGCACCATACTTGAATTCAAATATAACGATTTTAAAAGTAGCCTAATGCTTTCAAATAACAAGTGCTGTAATAGCAAACTGTAACATATCTGTGGACATTATTAACATTAAATAAAAGCTTTCAGTTGACCATTGATCGTAAGTTGGCAACGCTGTTTGCTGCGACCATATATTCGAATTCGAATATTCAGTTAAAGAACATTGTAGAAAGTACACCACAGATGGCGTATGTATTAGAAACCTCTAGACAGTTAAAGAGAAATCTAGAGTGCAGATGGCAGTGTTATAAATAGTGGCAGAGGTTGCAGTCGTGAGTGAGTTTATCAGAGACGCTTTTCGAATAAACATCAACTGAGTGCCTTAAAGTGTAATGTGTTTTTCAAGTAAATTCGTGTACATTATAAATTGTGTCTGTATTTCTGAGAATTTATAAACGTGTATAAAAAACATTGATTGGCTATTTAATTCTGTTGTTGTTGTACATTTTGAATAAATAAAGAGTTGTTACAATTTTTAAACTACTAAACGGCTTTTATTTGCAATCAAAAGTATCCGGTTTATTTAAAGGAAATAAACTAACGTTTTGAAAAGGTTAAAACGTAACAATACATTTTGACTTTTATCGACCGGAAGTTTTTGAAGTCAGAGACCATATATCGTACTGGTTTACCAGTTCGAATGTTTTTGCTTTGATAATTGTCCTGGGCTTTGCTGATTGACTAGCTATGATGACAGGGATAAGATATGCCGAGCTCTCGAGCAAGGTGCTTGTGCATTATTCTGTGAAGTCAATTTACGAAAAGTTGCCAATTGTTTGTTCCTTGCAAGTCACACAGTGGCTATCTGGACCACCACACGAATAGGCCTTCGGAACTGTTTTTTTCTGCAATGTCCTGTTGCCAAAAGACCCCACATGGATATTTTCTGAATACTCTCGCTTAATAAATCCAGTCGGAAATTATCCCTAGCCGCCTTGTATAAATGCTTCTTTCATTTATTTCTTAGAAAATATTTAGATCAGCAGTATTTTCATAGAAAATTATGTAGCAATTCAAAGATTTCATCATTACTCTATTTTATCCTTAAACTAAACAAAACAATGCCTCAAAACATCACTTTCCACCGACACTGTAAATAATATCAACAACCATCTTAGACATCCAGGGTATGAGCAACAAATACGACTGTCTGCTTGGCAATTGGCAAACATGACGAACATAAGAATGCAACAGGACGCAAGAAATAAAACCTAAAATAGAAGAGAGTACGAGAGAAAATATAAATAAAAAACCAAGCGAAAAAAAAATTATATAAAAAAATGTAAGAGGAAAGGGAAACAAACCATACACACATAGCAGTGTGCGTGTTTATTTATGATTAATCGATTTTACGATGATGGCATCATATTTACAGCATAAAAGTTATAAAAAAAGACATATGTCGAAAAAAATTTATTGTATTTAGCAAACAGAGTTCTTTAGAATAAATTCTAAACTAAAGCAGACACATACTCACTATACATTATTATATTAAAGCCTTATAAAAAATGTAAAATAAAGCGAATTGAATTTATGTATTAGTGTATGTATTAAGGCGGACCTTATGTTGCTCTTCTAAAAACCAGATACTGAAAATTTGAGTAGTTTCGAATAACATTTTAAGGTTGCATATTTTTTTCGATATAGGTATGACCGTCTATATATTGAAATCAATTTTCCGAAGCCACCAAATAACTTACAAATATAATTTATACATCAATACATCGGGTATAGTCCCGGCTGAGATATAAGAAAAAAAATCAGGACTACCTCGATTTGTTGTTGTTTTTACTATGCCTGCATGCATGTAAACATAGTTACGTACATAGCACTATATGGGGGCTGGGAAAAATAATGATCCAAGTCTATCCAAATTAACTAGGCTTCGTCCTTGGATCAATAGAGTAGTATGTGCCAAATTTCATCGACCTTTCTTCAAAATTGCAAAATAATAGCCACCTTAATGTACAAACATACACACGTATTTATATTATGATAAAAGAGCACAATAATCATATGTGAACATAATAATAATAAACTTATTCATTATGTTTCTTCACTTTGCCATATATTTTTTGTTATTGTTGGGTTCGTTTTTACTTTTGTTCAAAAGCAGCCGCCTTTTTTTATATTCTGTTGCATTAACAAAGGATGGTTTAACTTTTCTCGGTTTTTTGTTGATGAACCTTTTATAAAGCTACTTAGGCTTTAAATTATTATTGTTAAAAAATAAACTTTAGATAAAATACAGAGCATTCATACAGTTGGTAATAGAAAAAAAATGTATGTATATAAAAGTCCACGGAATCAGAATCTTTTTTTTCATGTGTTAATTTTTACTCTCACCTAATTATTTTGCATTTTTAATTATAGTAATACACAGAACAATATGTAGCATTAATTTTAAGTTTCAAGCGAACCTAATATATTTTCATGGGGCAGAGTCTCAAAGTCCTTTACTAAAATTCGACCATGGTTTGCTAAATTTTAGACTATTTTTTATTTCAAAGTACTTAAATTTGTTCGTCAAGGTCGATTGCTAACAACTTTTATTCGCCTGAATTTAATAATTGGCCTTCCATGGTACAGAATGCGAATAATTGCTAATATACTCTTCAAGAACATTCTGTCATAGAAGCATGATTATTTTTGGACACATAAAAGGTATTTCTTTGAAACTTTCTGTCATAATAGCATGACATCAAATTGGTCTCAAAATATTTAGGCACTTCATTTATAAATGTTAGACTATTTTGTATTCCAAAGTAATTAACTTTATTCGGTTGCAAAAACATCAAAAATTTAAATACTTTAACTGCCATATTTCAGCCTTCCCATTAGTATTCTCTAACGTTAGATCGAAAAAACCTTAACACATGTTTTTCCTTAAAATTTTTAAACCAAGTATTACAATGACAAAACGTCATCCATTATGCTGTATTTCCGGCAATTTCCGGGTCAATATTTTTATGTTGCTGATGATCGAGGGAAAGTTTAGGATCCAAAAGCAGAAAATTGCAGTTGCGGCAAAAGATGCCAAAAATTAGCTACAAAGGGCTCTATAAATACCACAATTTACATCAATGAATTTTTACATAAGAGGATGGTTCCATTTATAAGACATCTTAATGTGTCCACTTATTTTTGGATGCCTGCAGCTAAGGCCAGGAGATATATTGGGATCTTGTTAATAGATTATTGAAGAGTACAAAAAAGGTGTCCAAAATTGTGGTAGGTTTTAAACGGAGATGGACTACCTTTTCGAATAAAGTGACGGAAAGCACAACAAAAACCTTAATGGAAAGGGTTCCGTAAAACGTTCATAAATTCAGCACTATTGATTAGAATTGTAAAAATAATATTTTTACTAAATTATAACACCGTACGACACTCAATATTAGACACGAACCGGATAACATACGTCTGAAACAATAAATTAAATGGAGAAAAATTGCGTTTTCAGTTTTTCATTTCGTGATCCTGTTTCCTTTTAAAAGGACTTAAAATTTTCAGAGGAGTACATTTTTAAAAAAATGTTTTAAAATACTTCTGATCATCCTACTATGTCAAATTTGGTGTCAAATGATCAAGAAGAGTAGTAAAATATTTCGTAATACTCAAAAATGTACTTTAAAATTTTTATCCTTGAATATCCTTTTAGATTTTCAATAATTTTTTTTTTTAAAAATAGTGAGTTAAGGATCCAAATATTGAATACCACATGCCAAAATTTCATTATTCTATCTTAACTACTTAAGTGTTAAAAAGTATTTTATTTTTGAATTATTTGATTTTTTATATTTTTTTTAATATTTCATTCGAAAAAAATATAACAAAATCCGTTGTGAAAAGCAACGAAGAAGACTTTTTAATAAACAAGCAAGCCCGACCCGGGTATATGATTATAAAGAGTTTTCTTTTGATATGAAACTTATTTGTGTTGAATTTTATTTGAATACACACATTTTTTTTATATGGGATCTATGACTAATTATGGACCAATCACACAGTGGGAGAAAACCCTAATTTAGTGGAACTAAATTCGTATCTTCTAAGCGCTTGGCCAAATTAATTTCATTTATATGGAAATATTGCAGGCAAGGAGGTAAGCTAACAAAGTAATGCAAAATGGGCACTGTTACTTCAGTAGAATGAGCGGGAGAGGCTGCTTAACTACACTACCTCGGAAGAAATTCTATACTATTTTCAATTGTAAGAAATTATTTTAATATATCTTTCAAAAAATTTAAATTATATAAGTAATTTTATTTATAGCAAGTAACTATTTAAATCTATAGATTTTGGACATTTACCCTATTGCCGGCATAGGTCGAAATATTCATATAAAATTAAACTTTTTTTACAATTATTAGTTATGAAATGATTTTATTTCATTATTATAAATAATTTAGTTATAATTAAACAACGAAATAAAGAGTAATTAAGCTAACTAACACTTGTTAGAATTTTGTGAATTTTTATTATGAGATTTTTAAAATTTATTTAAATTAGTCGACTTTAGAGTCTGATGAATCACTAGGAAGTAATGGATCCAACAAAAGTTGCCTAACATCTTTCGATAACGGTTCCACTTTTTTATAGCTTGCAGATGAAACTAGAGATGCTAATCGGGACTGATTTTTGAAAATCCCGTGGTTCGGGATTTGGTAAAGAATCTAAAATCCCGAAAATTATAAGAAAGAAACGTACATAATTATGTCTTTACAATTGAAAGAAAATTTTTTATTTAGCAATTAATTTTTATTAGACACCAAAAAGCTTAAAATACTTGCATGAGTACATTATATAAGAACAAATAACTATAACGATAGGTCTAAAATCAAATCCTATTTTGCGTATTTCGTCTTCTATCCAATGATATTTCAGTATTTTTTTATTGGATAAAAGGCGAAATACGCAAATGTTATATTTTTAATCTAAATAAAGCACTACCATATTTAAAAGGACTCATAATTTTAAGGCAAATTTGGTATATGGGCATTTGTGTTTAGCAACTTGTTAGAATTACATAAATTTCATTTGTATATAATGTAATTATCAATAACACTTCTTATATACAATCTTAAAAAAATAAGGAACAAATTTAGTACTAGATTTTACATCGTCCCAACGAAAATAATTTCTTAAAAAAATTATATAAATTCACCTCGCACTTTAGTCTGTAATATGGCCTTGATATTGGTAAAAAAATTAGGACTGCATCTCACAGCATTAGTAACTGGCAACCTTCCGAAAATTCAAAAAGTAAAAAAAATAAAATTCTATAAGAATAAGCGGAAAATATATTTTTATTTTTCTGATTTACCGAGCCTCATATTCCATCTACATAAAAAAAAGTAAAAATACAACTTAAAAAAAACCTTGTACTATCCAGCTTAATAACAACTTTGAAACCAATTCTTCATAAAAAAAATTTCTGAAATATTTTTTTCATTTAAATAGTTGTCAATACCAAACCACTGAAGTTATTAATATATGTTAAATATTTTTAAGTACTGCAACAACTATAGATTGAAACTACATAACAATAAATCAAATATGCGAAAGTTTTTTTTTTATTTAGCGCCACTAAATTGTTGATTACTCCCACAGTGAATCGTCACAAAACTTTTTGGGATGCATTGCGAATATATAAAAAATAATTGTGTTGAATTTTGTGTGGATACTGACATATTTCAGAGATTTTTGTGTATTAATGACATTTTCGAGAATGTTTATGCATATGGGAGCTATGGAATATTGTCACTAAATTTGGTCGGCTTATATAGAACTTAATTGAGCTGAATTTAGTTTGAATATGTTTATAATTAAGATATTGATGATAGTTTAACTATTTTCAAATAGGCCAATTGTATGGGGGCTAGGAAAAATAATGGGCTGATTCTAACCAAATTCAATAGCCTTTCCTTGGGGCAATTTAAAGGTTTGTGCCAAATTTTGTCGAATAATCTTACAAGTTTTACGTGGATGGACAGACAGACGGACGGACATCGCTTAGTCGATAATGTGATCCTGAGCAGATTGGTATACTTTAAGGTGGGTGTTGGGACAATATTTTCGTATGTTGCAAACAACAGCCCTAACCCATTATACCTCCCCCACTATGTAGTTTATAAACATTTCTTAATAAAACTTTTTTGAATTTTTTCTCTATTTGTCGGACGGTGTAATAATAACTTCAATTGGTTTCATTTTTATTAGCATATGGGTAGTTCCATATCATCGTACGTGACATTTGTAAGCTTATAGAGTGGAATCGATTTTGCAAAAATAAAAGTATCTGAAAAATAAGTTGGTCTTTATGTTCCATTCAGAGGGTACTATATTTTAAAATAATAAAAAGTTCTTTCGAAACTTTGTTGTCCAAAATATCGAGCGAAATAAGCGTATATCGTACGTGACATAAAACGGAAGTCATTTTGAGGTAGATGTAGAAATATGCGAAAATTTTCGAATCGTGAAAGGCGTTATGATTTCTTTTAATTTCTTACACTAAACGAAATATTTATGGGTTTATATACGTCATTACAAAGGTCTTTGAAATATATTATAATTTGATATTTGATATCGATATTGTTTATATTAATGACTTAGTAATCCTGATATAAATAGGTCAAAAATAGGCCGATTTTGCTGATTTTAAATAGGAAACTTCTCGAAAGCATGTCTGACAGAATTATTGAAGATAAAATAAAATAATTGTTTATCCAAAAACATATGAATTTTGAACATATAAAAAAAAAACTAAAGCGTATTTCGAATTTCTGGAGAACTTTAAATGTTGTATGGGCATACAAATTCCTACAGTAGCTTTAGTTTTAAACTTGAAATCAAAAAGTAGTATATTGATGTCAAAAATTTATTTACCGATACTTCTTCTTAGTTAGAATAAAAAAAGATCAAATTTTACACACAATAAAATTAAACTCCTTTCTCTATAAATCCTTAAGCATCACATTTTAACCCAAAAACATTCTCTGATTCATAAAAAAATAAACCATATAAACAAACAAAAAATGAGCAAAAAGATTTAATTTAGCCATAGAAAAGTCATTGATGGTGACATTTAATGTTGTCGTCACATTTGATTTTTTATTAACATCATATATAGAGAAATGAAAAAAGTATAAAATCCATAAATAAGTATCTAGAAAATACATGAGTATATAAGAGTGTGTGTAGACTTAAGATTTTTATTGAACGAAGGATTTTTATTCCTTTTTATTGGGATACTTACTTTATTTTAGCAGAAAATGAAGTAAATAAATTTGAGCGAATGTGTTTATATTTATTAGAGGATAATAAGGATAAATATTGGCAGTGATTGAAAATTGTTTATCGAAAAATAAAAAGAACAGAAATTAAATATTATAAAAAAAAACAAAAAAAAAACATACTGAGAGAGAGTAAATAACATTTTTTGTTGCTGTGTCCTAATCAGCTTTAGATTTGTTTAATAAATTACTTTATTTTCTGACATGGCCCTCAATACAAGCTGTAGAAGTTATTTTCTTGGTAAAATCATCTTAATGTAGAGCAATTTAATTTTCTCAATTTATTTATTTTTAATTAACTTTTCATCCAACCAATCATCATATTTATAAATTAGAAAAGTAAAGTAAAGAAAATTTCACTGTCATTTAAAAAGAAAGAGCTGAAGCGAACAGTAACACTAACATTGCAGGAATGCTGCGAAGCAGTTTGAACTAAAGATAGTCCAGCAGACTGGGAGGCAAGTGCTTTTGCAAAAAGCATAAATAAATATTAAAGGAGAAATAAAGTAAATAAATCTATCTGAGGAATAATATCATAATCATCTGTAGCCTTAAATTGACTCAATAACTAAATGTTTGTTGCTACACTTACTTCAGCACTGACAGACAGTTAGACGTACAGACAGACAGTTAAAACATTTGCCGTCAGTTTTATTACTTTATCTTGATCATAATTTCTATAATCAAAGTTTTATTAAGAAAGTATTTTGCAAAAAAATAAAATGAATTAAGTCTTCCTCTACTGTAGCTACAGCGACAACTTTATATACACTTCAGTTGAAACATCATCAGGGAAAGCGATTGTGTGTGATACTTACTTTCTTGTGTTGCTGTTTTCTAAAGTTGTTATTTTAATTTGAAATAAAATTCAACCCACTTTTATGCTGCCACGCATAAAATTAAACAAACATCATTAAGTGTGGAAGCGCATCCTGTGCGATTTGTTTTTTTTGCCACAAATTTAAATTAACTCTTTGCTCGTGCTGTTACAATTGTAATCATTCTAATTTGCAATAACCCTACACTATTTTGATAAATAATATGCAATAGAGGATATTGTGTTGGTAAACGCAGAGAAAAACAAGTAAGAAAGTATGGTCAGTCAAGACCGACCATATAAAACCCTACACTAAGTAAAAGAGTAAAAACATTTTTCTTTTAAAATTTCAATAATTTGTATTTTTGAGTGATTTTCGGAAGTGGGCCTTATATGGGGGCTATTACCAATTATGGACCGATCACCATGAAATTAGGTCGTGTGATTTGTGTCTATATAAAGTTTGCTATGTTGAATTTTGTGAGTATACCAACATTTTTAAGCGATTTATGCAGGTTAAAGTGATTTTCGGAAGCATAATACCCTCCCCACTATGGTGGTGCAGGGTATAAATATAGTTGTCCATGGTTACTGTAACCATTTCAATATTGTTACATGTTTTTTTAACAATATTATAGTCACAGTAACTATTTACATGGTTGTCGTAACCATATTATGGTTAATTTACGATTCATATGATTGTGTCAACCATATATATGGTTACAGTCAACAAATATATGTTTGTGACAACCATTCATATGATGAAGGACTTATCTTATTATGTTGCTCTCGGCTTATGGATATCATAATCTGAGAACAACATATTATGATAAAATTATTCATCATATAAATGGTTGTCACAAACATATACTTGTTTACTGTAACCATATTGTTAAAAAACTTGTAACACTATTTAAATGGTTGCAGTAACCATGGACAACTATGTTTTTTCTCTGCGTGTTTTTGAATTATATACTAAGTACTAAACCAGATGAACTAATATGGGCGCATGACTTAAAAATGTTGGATTTTTTCCAATTTTTAGCTTTTATTTTTAAACATTGCACAGTGGTTTAAAAACTTTTTTTGAGCTGAGGTGTTCTCGAGTTAATTTACGTTTGTTCAGCTTCCAAGCGCTAATGGGGGTAAGTACGTAGCCCTTCAAAGTTGGACACCTCGGGTCTCCATTTATGATCCGAATGAGCTGAAATTTTAAACGTAAATAGTCCTTGAGAAGGTCTACCAAAAATACGCTTACAAGTGCAGGTTATCTCTATTAGTTGAGAGATATTCAGGTTTATTGATGTATTTTTTTTAATTTTGCTCGATATTTTTATGGTTTTTTAGATATATAAAATATCAGCTATATTGACGATAAAATTCTAAATAAAATAAAAACAACTTGCTAACAGTTATCTGTTCCCTATAAAAAGTTATACGCATCCAAATTTTTCCCAAAAAAGCCCATATATTTTTTCTTTTGTAGAAAAAATTTTCTTCTGGACTATATAGAATTTTTATATGTTCCGGAAAGACAACTTAATGCAAAAGCGTGCAAAGAAAAATTTGGCTCAGTTAATCGGACATATTACCCCGCAGATCTATCCAAACTTGGCCAATTATAAAAAAAAAATTTCGATTTGAGTAGAAAATTCTAAAAAGGTAAAGCACGGATCCACGAAAAAGCTCCACATTTGTATAACCCCATATGTTTCTTAAACACTTACTAAGCATTTTTACTATCACACGGTAAATAACGTCACAGTATGCACTTTTCTGAAAAAACTAAATTTTTAGAACACATTTTCCCCGTTTTAGGAATTTCGTTATTTGAAAAAAAAATGTCAAAAATTCTAATGCTATTGATTTAAGGACATTTTAGTCTATATTGGTTCCAAAGTTTGTTATGATATCTTTAACTGTTAAAATTTTACATTAAGTCAAATTTTATATTTTTATTCGTGAAAAATCACCATATTATATTTTTTTTAGTTTTTAAGGCAAATGACGTCCCAAAATTTTATGAAATTATTTAATTTTACTAAAATATTAATCCTCAGGTCATAATGTTTTCAACAGTATCAAAGACTCATATAAAAAGTCTTTATTTACTCCTCAGAAGTTCCACAAACCTTGCCCGCTTTGACAAATTTGTACGTTTTTTCATATGCGTACAAAATGTTATTAACATATCAAATGTAAATTTTGAATTCAACAATATCTCCAATAGTTCCCAAGATACCGAATTATTTCCAAAAAAAAAAGTTTCTAAACCACTGTGCATGAGTACAATATAAATTTATTCATTGACCGTTATTAGCTATGACCTTTTCCCATTTTTCTTACTCTTCTGGATATTGTAATGGATCCATTTTTCATCACACGTACAGATTCGATTCAAAAATGATTTTCTTTTATAAAGTGCATGCATCATTTCGGACATGCAAAATCGTCATTCAAGGTCTCTCGACTTCAATTCGTATGACAGCCAATTTCCCTGCTATTCACAAACGTTTTTAAATTGCTGCTTGAGTAGATCCCAATGATTTTTCAAGCTCATGCAGAATTTTATAAAAATTTTCATGGAGTAGTGCCTCCAATTCTTGGTCTTCAAACTTTTTTGGTTGGCCTGGGTAAACCTTGTTTTCCGTATAACCACTTCTGAGCCGCACGAATCATATCACGCACCTTGAAACACATTCACCATAAGCTTCGGTGTGCTTCGGCGGAAATTTTTTGCAAATTAAAGAAGTAAAGCAAAACTTCCCGCATATGAAGATTCGTTGGTATAAAAATCCTACATTTTCGAAGCAAAACAATTTAGTTTGATGTATGGAAGATAATGATTTTAGAATCTTAGGAATGAAGCATGAGTGTTGCAAACTTTAGTTAATTTGTGCAATATACCTTACCCTCGTTTTACACGAAAGATACTCTCCAGAAAAATCGTAAAAAAATCAATCAATGTATTTTCCAGCACTCGTTAGTGCTTCAAAAGTTTCTGGTTCAACGTTAGATTCAAATTTAATCCATTAAGATTTGGAAATGTAATAAAGACTTGTGACTTAATATTGTTAATTAATTTTTTTTATATATTCCGATACGATATTATGCCAGGCCTTGATTCATATATCTTTGGAATTTGAGAGCTGTTAAGACATTCTGGACATTTTGGTCATAACGATTTCCTAATTATACCCTACACCACCATAGTGGGGAGGGTATAATGCGTTTGTGCAGATGTTTGTAACGCCGAAAAATATTAGTCTAACACCCACCTTAAAGTATACCGATCGACATAGAATCACTTTCTGAGTCGATTAAACGATGTCCGTCTATCCGTCCGTCTGGTCGGCTGTGCATGTAAACATTGTGCGCAGAGTACAGGTCGCAATTTTGAAGATATTTCGATGAAATTTGGTACATATTATTTTTTCGGCTCAAGGACCAAACTGGCTGAAATCGGTCCATTATTTCACCTAGCCCCCATACAAATGTCCTCCCGAAATTGGACTTTATCGGTCATAAATGTTTAATTTATATATGTATCTCTACAAATTCCGCTCCAAATAAGTCTTATATACAAAAAATTCATGTCACAAAATTTTGTTACGATCGGTTCATAATTAGTCATAGTTCCCATATAGACCCGCTTCCGAAAATCACTTTAACGTGCATAAATCGCTTAAAAGTAATTTCATGGTGATCGGTCCATAATTGGTCATAGAGCCCATATAAGGCCCTCTTCCGAAAATCACTCAAAAATTTAAATTATTGAAGTTTTAAAAGAAAAATGTTTTTGCTCTTTTACTTAGTGTAGGGCTTGACCGACCATACTTTCTTACTTGTTTTTTTGTATACTTCCGATATTTATATATTCCGATATGATATTATGACAGGCCTTGATTAATATATCTCTGGAACTTGAGAGCTCTTTAGACATTCTGGACATTTTGGTCAAAATGATTTCCCCATTTTTGTTCTAATTCCTGGCCTTCACAAATAATTTTAGGTTTCATTTAGGCAACCTAACTCATCGTTACTTAAGTCATTATTATAATCCAATTATGTGTCAAACTTAAAAAGTCATCAAAACATTCCCCTTCAAGTGATTATTTGAGAATAATCCTGACTCAAGAATATTTTTGGATGACATATTTATAAAGCTTACACTTTGTGTGTGGTTTTCCACACATCGATGGTTAATCCTGATTTTTACTACAAAAATAATATGTTGCTATTCTAAAATATATATCAACAGTCAACGAGGCTGGCAGACTAACATCCCATTTAAGTTGCCTGAAAAGATAGGTAAAATCACTAGTTCTGGACAGTCTTCTACGACAGCTGTGCTCTTCTGCAAATTTTGCCTTTATTCTAAAAACTATGATTCTTACATCTTCACTAATGTCCATACTTTTAAGTATCAAAAAGTGGAACAAGGCAAATTATTGGTTTAAATCAGCTGTACTATTCGGGAAGAGCCCTTCATCCGTTATAAATTGTTTTGTATGTCCAATATATACACAATTGAAAACTTGTGTCCTAAATGTAAAGTACCCAAAATTCATTGCAATATTCCAAATAACTCTTTAATTTTCATCCACAAACTGATGCTACTAATATGTACCTACAACAATTTGATACGATTCTTACTATCTGTTCACCTCTCTGCTTACCTGCCTGTCTGTCTATCTCCATTACAACATCTATTTGCCTGTCAACTTATTGCCATCTTCATGTTGTAGTTAATGACAGTGATGACATCACAAAGAGTCTGTGAATACAACTACTTTATTACAATCACTGCCTAAACTACGTGCCATAGTTTTTGGGATGAAATTATAAATATATCTGTGTATGTATCTATGTAATATGTTGCCTATGAGTGCAAAAATTGTTTGTACGAAAATTTCTCTTATTGCCAAGAAGGTCAAATTTTGTAAGAATATTTCTAGCAAATAATCATTTCAAAGTTGGCTGCATACCAACAGTCAGTCAGTCAAGCGTTTTATTATTAAATGTAATTAACATTTTCACCATTTAACTTAGTGTTTTATTACCACTACAATGTTTGTTGGCAGTAAATAGACTTAAGGAATTGAGTTGTATTTACTTGGGTAAAGAAATGAAACTGGTTGAAATGGGAAAAAAAAGGAAATTAGTAAGGGAAACTAAGAAAAATAAAGAAATCATCAGATTAATAGATGTGATAGTTTTATGATGGAAAGAGTTCAAAGGTAAAAGCTTGTTTCGTTTAAAAGCAAAATACAAAAATAATCAAATTCAAAAACTACATAGAGAAAAAAGATTCGTAGTTCCAACTGAATTTGTTGCAATCAAATGATTCTGTCTTGGCTACAAAATTTTAGGAAGGGTAAAAGTTTGGATGCTTTAGCTATTAGTATAAAGACGTTAGTCTTTAGTGTAAAGACGTTAGTCTTTAGTATAAAGACGTTAGTCTTTAGTATAAAGACGTTAGTCTTTAGTATAAAGACGTTAGTCTTTAGTATAAAGACGTTAGTCTTTAGTATAAAGACGTTAGTCTTTAGTATAAAGACGTTAGTCTTTAGTATAAATACGTTAGTCTTTAGTATAAAGACGTTAGTCTTTAGTATAAAGGCGTTAGTCTTTAGTATAAAGACGTTAGTCTTTAGTATAAAGACGTTAGTCTTTAGTATAAAGACGTTAGTCTTTAGTATAAAGACGTTAGTCTTTAGTATAAAGACGTTAGTCTTTAGTATAAAGACGTTAGACTTTAGTATAAAGACGTTAGACTTTAGTATAAAGACGTTAGACTTTAGTATAAAGACGTTAGACTTTAGTATAAAGACGTTAGACTTTAGTATAAAGACGTTAGACTTTAGTATAAAGACGTTAGACTTTAGTATAAAGACGTTAGTCTTTGGTACAAAGACGTTAGTCTTTAGTATAAAGACGTTAGTCTTTAGTATAAAGACGTTAGTCCTTAGTATAAAGACGTTAGTCTTTAGTATAAAGACGTTAGTCTTTAGTATAAAGACGTTGGTCTTTTGTATAAAGACGTTAGTCTTTAGTATAAAGACGTTAGTGTTTAGTATAAAGACATTAGTGTTTAGTATAAAGACATTAGTCTTTAGTATAAAGACATTAGTCTTTAGTATAAAGACATTAGTCTTTAGTATAAAGACATTAGTCTTTAGTATAAAGACATTAGTCTTTAGTATGAAGTCGTTAGTCTTTAGTATAAACACGTTAGTTATATATGTATGAAGATGAGTAGAGATAATATCTTGGATTATTATTTTCATTTAATGTTAAATAAAAATTACAGCATTTTGCCTTAATTTCATTTTTTTTTTGTATTCCCTTCAACTGAATCAATATTAGAAATACCATGCAGGAAAAGGTAAAATTTTAAATTAAATACATTTAAAATTTATTTCTCCACCAGCAGCAAAACTTTTGTCATATTTTCCCTTTTTTCTAAATAAAAAAAATTTTATGTTTTTTATAAAATATTTTTTTTAGTTTTTGTAAAACATCCTCATTGTTGATGCTGAGGGACTGATTATGTTGATGATGATGATAAGATAAAAGTGTATTTATGCATGTTGTTGTTGGATAAACAAATTTTATTTTAAAAAAAATATCTGCTACGCACGCACACTAACTAACATTAAGGTGAAAGGCTGGAAAAAATGTACAGGAAAGGGAAAATAAAAAGTTTCTTCTTTTATGGTCGCTCGCCTGTCTACTTTTAATTTTTATACTGATTTTTTTTGTTGCCGTGATTGGTTTTTTACCTTTAACGTGGCTTCTTAAGTTGGCTTGTTATTTTCAGTTTGTTTTTGTTCGTTTCTTTACCTTTCGCCGAACAGGAAGCCAATCAAAAATTGTTTTAAATGTTTTTTTTTTTTTTTTATGTTTATATCTTTTGAATTTTATTAGAATTATAAAAATTTTCATTTTATTTTTACACTTGATTTCCTGTTTTTCTTATAATTTATTTTTCTTCAATTTTTATTTCATTTTTATTGGATTTGATTTCGCCTTTTTTTCTATAAATTTCATGTCATTGTTATTGTTTGAATATAAGGTGGTTTTACGCGCACCCCAATATCAAAATGAATTGGTTTTCCAATAAAAAAAAATCTTGTAATTTGTTCCCTGTTAAATAAAATATAATAAAATTCTATATATTGGCTAAGAAAATTATAATAAATTTCCACGACAGCAACCCCATCTCACATAAAATCAATGAAAAATTTAACCCAATATTTTGAACAGAAATTAACATTAGAAGGACCATGGATTCTCTTGAAAGAGAGTGATAATTTTTAATGAATTTAATTGTTCTGTTTCATGAGAGCCAAAAGCTGGAACTTTTTATACATCTGTTATTGAAACTGATGTAAATAATAGATTTTACCATGGTCAAGAATCAAATGTGTTTAAAATTGTTTATAATTAAAAAGTCTGAAAAAAGAAAAAAACTGCAAAACTACAATAATCTAGCAACAGTTCTCCTTTACCTATTTATTACTCTGCTTTACTTAAAATCCTGTGATCATCATTTTAAAGTCCTACAGCTTTTTTATGAGCAAATGCATTCGTGGGTGGTATAGATGTGAAACAAAAAATGGAAGATGTATGAAGGTTTTAAGCAAAAACTAATTAAAACTTGTGAGACAAGCATTTTTCATAAAAAATAATACGCTTGCACACATACACAAACATTTAAAAAAAAAACTATATCCTTAATACCTGTTGTGTTTGAGTCTGTATTTGTGTTTACGCTTGTATGTTTTACACTTTGCACAAACAAGGACAACATTGGCAACAGCAACAACAATAAGGCTTTAAGTTGTTAGGCAGTGAAGGCAAAGTATGCGCTAATTTATTGGGATTTGTGACACTTTTTAAACATATGAAAAACTTTAATTTTCTCGACTTTACTTGATTGATGATGTATTTCAGAATAAAGCACGATAGTGGCAAGAAAAAAGGTCGTACGCTTTGCTTCATGTTTCATGGAATTTCTAAAGCGATCGGTTTCAGTAATCTATGGTTACTCCAAAGAATCCAGTGGACAATTAAAAGCTTGGACCCATTTAAATTCCCTTCGCCGGATGGCATCATTCCTGCTGATCTTCAAAAAAATGAAGGAAAAGTTATACCACTCACTAATATATAAACAGCAAGTATCAGATGGACCTATATTCCTACATGGTGGACGAGGTGTAGAATAGTCTTCATTCCAAAAGGAGCTAAAGCGACTCATACTACACCAAAAGATTACAAACTAATTAGTATTGCATCCTTTCTGCTGAAAACACTAGAAAGGGTTATTAACATACACCTGAGAATGACCATTCTTACAGAACTCATCTCTAAATCCCAATATGCCTACACTAATGCCAGATCTGTGGAAACAACTCTACATTCGTTATTTGGCTCCATTTAACAGACGCTATCATATAAGGATTATTGCTTTTAACAATGTCAGGCCCGATTGATCTATGTGTACGCCGAATAGTGGGAAAGATACTCGGCTATACAGTCATATGCGCCGGCATTGATGTTTCAAAAGTGGCCAATCGTGGAACACCGCAGGGAGGTGTACTATCACTACTTCCTTGGAATATTGCTATAAATATCCAGTTTCTCAAGGTGGACAGCAGAAGAATCAAAATAGTCGCATATTCTGATGATGTCGCGGTTTTAATATCCCCAGCGGGAAAAAGATGCAGTAAAGAGGCCTTCCTATAGGCCTTCTTTTGCAGACACAAGGACTTCTAGCCGCATTGCAAAATCATTTCAATTTTACACGGCGTGTCATTGCGAGGCCTTGCACACTCGCTGCAGTTAGAGGGCTGAGAGAAGGACTACATAGGAAGGGGTACTAGAAGGCCTATTTTGCAAGGTCTTCTAGAAGGTCTAATTGGGAAGATCTATTAGAAGGTCTACTTTGGAAGGGCTATTCGCAGGGCTGCTATATGGTCTCATGCCTGTACAAAAACTGTTATTGCTGATCTAATGAAAGGCCTGTAGAGGAATGTCGTATGTAATGCCTAGAAAGGTAGGACTACTGCAAAGCCTGCAAAGTCTTATGGAAGGGCAACATGAGAAGGCCTAATAAAGTGCCTAAAAAAGAAAAAGGCATTAGAATAAGACATCAAAAGACGGCCTATGAAAAGTCATGCATTTTCAAGTTTTATAGAACATCTACCATGGAAGACCTGTTTAAAGTCTTATTAGAAGATCTAAAATAAAAATAAGAATTAAAATGAAGTTGTTTTTTTAATTTTTTGAAACATGATAATTTCTGATTACATACTTAAAAAACAACAAGAATAAATAAGAAGCCACATCAAGCAATTTATTGTTGTAAATTTTGTAAAGAGAGTTAATCAAAGAGATGCAGAGTATATTATTTTTTGATGTAGACTATTTTTATTTAACCACTTGTTATTAGAAGGGGATTCATAGGCCTTCTTGAACACCTTCTAAGAGCAGGCAGTGTGGAATGAGTATCGGATATTTTAGAAAGTGTAAGTATGCCTTTTAGAAGGCCTACAAACTGAAGTGCTATCATTTTTTCCCGCTGAGTCTGGTACATTTCTGGATGCAATATCTATGTAGTTGTATGGAATGTGTACTAACCTACACTGAGTGAGTTGAGCGTTTCGACTGGACTTAGTGTGAGCCCCCAAAAGACGGAATTGGTTCTATTTACCAGGAGCTACAAGATCGATGACTTAGACTGAATAGAATCTGTCTTGAGATCAGGGATAATAAAAAATACATTGGCATCACTCTAGATAAAAATTATTCTTGTAATCTTAATATTCAGAACAGGATTAATAAGGCGTATGTAGCCATGTACTCTTGTAAAAAGGCAATTGGTACTAACTAGGGTATTATGCCGAAGGGTATCAATCGGATCTTCAAAGCAGTTGTTAAACCCATAAATTTTTTGTGGAATACTGATGTGGTAGCACGCCTGGGAGAATGCTACCCACCGAAAGGCCATTGAATGATTTTTAAGAACTATCGCGATACTGATTACAGGCGCTATAAAGGCACTTTTGACTATTTTAAACTGATTACCAGTTGATTTGATGGTGATACAAATGGCTCTCAACTCTGCTGTGAGGCTGAATGCTGGCTATTCGTGGTCTGGTAAAAACCTTGGGAATTCTAAGAAACTGAATTACTATGGGCACATAAATGTTAGGCATCCGATAGGCATTTCCATATTATAATACCGAACAGTGTTTTATGTCAGCGTGGACTCTTCCTCCTGACAATGTCATAAGGGTATATACTGACGGCTCTAAAAGGGGCATAGGATAAAATCCTACGTTAGGCTATCCAACTTCTGTACTGCTCTTCGGGTGGAAATTACTGGCATTAAACGTGCATACAATTGGCTGAGGTATTATCGAATATCTGGTGATATATGTATATTTACTGACAGCAACGGAATAGCGAGACTTTCTAGGATAACGCTTATATGGATGCCTGGATACGATGGAAATCAGGGTAATTTTCTCTTTTCTTTTATTTACTTTGTTAAAAGCAAGAGGCTTTACAGCTGAAACTATATTAGACAGTACAAAACTAGTGCTACAACGAGGTCGACTTGGCCCGTATATGATGCCACTAGGTCAAATCTACTTATAGAATGCCGTCGTGAGCAAATAAGGCTAATTGTCTCCTTTATTACAGGACACTTTTACAATTACGCATATGGATTAAGAGCACTCCACAATAATTTCTACTGTTTGAATCTACAGTCTGTTGAAATAATCTTTCCGAAGTCCCCAAATAACGTTCAAATATGATTGATACATTAATATATCCTATAGTCCAAAAAAAGCACCCATTTTGAAAAAAAAAAAAAAAAGTCAAAAAAGTTTTTGATTTCGGAAAAAAAATATTAAACATTTTTTATTTTTCTTAAATCAAAATGCCCCCTTTTTTTGCTTAAATTAAAGCTTAGATATTTTCTTGAGGAACTATTTGGTCGCTCAGTGGGATACGAGTTCGATATCTATCAAAAAAAAAATGTTTTGTAACTCAAAACATGCAATTTTTGATTTTTTTGCAAAGCCAAAAACTTTGTTGACTTTTTTTTCGAAATGGGCCCTCTTTTTATTTTTTGCTTAACAGAAAGCTCAGATATTTTCCTTGAAGACCTATTTAGACGCTTATTGGGATGCGAGTGGGATATCTATCAAAATAAATGTTTTGTAACTCAAGATATACAATTTTTAATTTTTTTGGAAAAATCAACATTTTTCCAAAATGGGCCCTCTTTTTAAATTTTTGTTTTTTGGTCAAATGAAAGCTTAGGTCCATTACTTTAAAAGCTTTTTGGTCTCTTTTCGATTTTAAAGTTGGTTCACTTGACGTGAAATCCCCCATATATATTCTGGATCGTTATAGATAGCGAAGTCGATATAGCCATGTCCGCCTGTATATTGAAATCAACTTTCCGTTGCCCCCAAATAACTTACACACATGATTCATACATCAATACATCGGGAATTCTCCTGGCTCGGCTGCTATTTAAAATAGACAAAACCGGCCCACAAATGGCTGAGATATAAGGAAAAAACCGGCACAACCTCGATTTTGGCCATATTTTTTATCTACATATATCTGGATTACTAAGCCATTAATATAGACAATATGGATATCTAATGATAGATATTTCAAAGTCCATTGCAACGATGTCTATAAGGCTATAGTATATTGGACCTACAACGGGTCAAAATCGGGAAAAATATTTTTTGACCCGAAGTTTTTTTTCATCAAAAAATTTGTTTGTCATGAATTCTTTTTCTAAAAAAAATAATTTAAAAAAAAATTCGAAATAACTTTTTTAAAAAAAAATTTTAAAAGCAATTTTAATTTTGTTTACCTAAAAATCTTTAAACTAATTTATTTTAAAGTATACCCAGTATGCAACATTTCGAGTCAGTTCTTTTTATCGAACTTATTTCGAATTAAAATCGAAAATATGAATTTATTATGATGCTCTATCCAATCTACATTTTTTAGAATATCATATTTTAATATTTTATAGAAATGGCGAATAATGTTCGAATTTTTTTTAATGTCAAATTTTCTTTTTAAACAAATTGACAAATTGACATACATATTATTCTTTTGTCAATTTGCGAGAAAATAAAATTTTATTTCTAATCCTATCAATAACATCTTCATAAAAATATACATAGTTTAATACGAAAAATGGATCAAAGACGTCTTAAAAGAAAAGCGCAGCCAATTATTGATGTTGTTTTTGACAATTCGAATCTTCATAATCAGCAAACATCAGAAATATGTGCAGAGTTTATTGCATTTGAAAATGAAAACACATCTAACGCAACATTATTGGATAATAATAAAGGTATTGAATATGCATTATTTCAAGAAGAAATTGCTCGATGGTATAAAGTATACGAAATTGTTCATATATTTAATCGAAATCGAATCAATTTAGAACATTTTTAATACCGAAAAAGGTATAGTATATCGATAAAAATTAGAATCAGAATAATAAATAATTTTCGACTCTTTATCGCTCTGCACTCTACTTAGGAAAACACGCACATTCTCGACATTATATCGAACTCGATATCGATAAAATTTTACGAAAAAATGATTAATTTTCGACATAACTTCGAATCATTTTGCATACTGGGTAATTTGTTGAAGGGTATATAAGATTCGGCACATTTGAATATACCCATCTTACTTGTTTTTACCTAAATTCATTCACAAACATTTTTTCTAACAATTACCAATCGAATAATTAACGTTATTCATTCGTATAAAATATATTTTTCGATTATTCGAATAATTTTCATTCGAATGACAACTCTAGTTGATATATACGATTCAGTACTATCGAATATCGCACTTTAACTTGTTAATCGTGTCCTCGATTTAATTCTTCTTAACTACTGCCCAGATACTTTTACACTATAAACTATGTACTAGATACTTTTTAAGCAACAAGTAAACAAAACGTTTTTTAGTTACTTATCTCAACAATCTCACAAAAAAAAGCAAAATAAAAGAAGGGAAAATAAACGAAAAAATACAAACTGTAAACATTTTTCAGGCTTTTTTCATTCACAACTTTTACCCCTCCACAACCAAAACCAGCCAGCTGAACTCCTTCAACAACATTCATGGCCACATTCAAAGAAGAACTCATAAGTTGTATATGTCACAGGTGGTAAATGAAATTGAAAACAAAAAAAAAACAATGAGAAAGACTGAATTGAGAAAATAATTCTAAAACTTGATACTATTACGAGGAGTTGATATTCTTTGGTTTGGCATTTTTATATTCAATGGATACTTACTTTCTGTTTTGACTGCAGATAGTTGTGTTATGTTGTATTGCAGTTGTTATTTGTTTTGTTATTTCTTTGGCAAAAGTGTGAAACATTGGATTTATAATAATGATAAATCCACGATTATATTTTTTCCTTTTGCTGTAACTGATTCTTTCGGTCTTCTTTTAGTTTTTACGGGCAAAAAAAAAATAGTTTATAAAAAGTTTTTAAGAGAAATTTGTCATAATAGAGAGAAAAGGGATAGTTTTGGTGTGAATTATAAAAAACTTTGTTAAAAAAGAATTTCGTTTTTGTTTATGTCCAAAAAAAAACAATTGTCTCGTAAGGAAAATACAATAAAGTGTTAAAATATATTTCTTTAAATTAACTACTAGAGTAAGAAAATAAACCAGGTTATCTCAAAATTTCGCTAGATTTAGATTTTGTCGAAAATTTTCATGACCCTTTTCAAAACATGATACGAGGATAACTGCTCCTGCTAGCAGATATTGTGGAAGCCGCAGGCATCTCATATGGCTCAGTGGTTTTAATTTTGAATAACTTCGTGGGAGCTTTCCGGAAGTTGCGTGTCACGTTTGCTACCAATCGACCACAAACGCCATTCTGTGACAAATTCGCAGGGATCTTTGGTGTTGTTATACAGCAATATGGACGAGATTTAGCACAGTTTCGTAACCATGGACGAAACTTGGATAAACCTCAACACACCAGAGAGAGTGGTGAATCGGCTCCAAAGAAGGCCAAGGTGGGTTTTTCCGCTAATAAAGTCATGCCGATCGTTTTTTGGGATGCACGCGAATGGATTTAATGAGGATTAAAAACAAAACAACAGCTTTTGGCCAAGAAAAAGATCTTTTTCATCAGGAACATGCAAGGGTGAACCCATGTACAGGCAAAAATCCATGAACTAGGCTACGAATTGCTCCCTCAGCCATTCTATTCTCTGTGAAGGGTGAACCCATGTGCAGGCAAAAATCCATGAACTAGGCTAGGAATTGCTCCCTCAGCCTTTCTATTCTCTGTATTTAGCCACGATTGACTATTTCTTGTTTCAAAACCTGAAGAAGAAATGGCTCGGCGGCAAGTGATTTGTCTCCAACGACAAGATGATCTCACAAACAAATTCCTATTTTGATGAACACTTATTTTTTAGAAGGTATACAAAAATTGGAGGAACATTTGGCAAAGTGCTCAACCTTATTCTCACGATTACATTCAGATATTGTCACCAGATCGTGATTAAACAAATCATTCTTATCTTGACTCAATCTCCGACAAGATCGGTCTGTAATTGAATGATTATAAATGACAAATATTGTTACCATCTGCAAAAGAATTGATAGGATAAGTTTCCACTCTGGACCTATTTTTATTAAAGCTAAAGTATTTTATAACTCTTATAAATAATTATTTTAAAATACCAATTATATCTACCAGACATTTTTCACTGCATTCCATTTATAAATAACATGGAATACCTACAATTGCCACAAAAATACCAATCGAAATGAATAAATTTGTTAAAGTTAAAAATAAAATCATAATGTTGCCCTTTTTTCTTGGCTGCTTACAAAAATGTCTCTATTATCCAAAATGTGTCTTCATGTTCGTTTTGTCAATTTTTTTAAGGACGTGCCAATGTGCGGAAGTAATTTGTATTTTCATTAGGTTGGTAACATATTTTGTCAATTGCATTATCTATACATACAAATTCATTCATATATTTTTGAACATACAGCCCAGCAGTTCTGCATTGACTAGAATATGGATGACTCTATCTTTCATATTTATGAGTCATTTGACTCGTATGTGCTTTTGGTAAGGCAGAGAGAGGACAATTGGTTAACTTTCATATCCCACGTAATCTAGCTTGTAGTCAATCATCACTTTAGTGACTCTAAATAATCTAGGGTGCAGTAATTTTAAAGATCACATTTGATAGCTTTTATTTTACCCGAGAGAAATATATACCATTTCTCTCGGGTAAAATAAAAGCTATCAAATGTGATCTTTAAAATTACTGTAGATTCAATTGTCATGAATTGTCTTTTTGTAATGAGGAATCTGTTCTTTGTAATTTATGATTTATAAATTGAGTTCCGTCTACGATACGCACATGTTAAAGAAATGTGTCGCTTATCTTAATTAGTTAGTGGTTACCTCAATGATGAGTAAAATCACTAGTTCGGGTCAATTTGTTGGAACTACTGGGCTGTGTTCAGACTCAAACACATTCATATAACAAACAAGACAATAATAATAAAAATATTGTATAAATGAATACGAATGATGAGCATGTATTACAACACAAAATACATACCAAAAAAGTGTGTGTCTCTAAAGGACGAAATAAAAGAGAGAGAGAGAAAACATCAACCAACATATGAATATAAATGTTATGCAATATGTTTTCATATGAATACTACAGTGGAGCCGATGAAAATCTAAAACGAAATTTTCCTGATACAAACTTTTTCGTAATACTCGCTCTTCAACCAGAATTCATACATTGGTTGTCGATTAGACACTTTAGGGAACATTATTTCCATGGCCGTACAATCCGTATGTGGAGTAAATTTCTGGTCACTAAAATTGTAGGAAATTTAAAATTGGGTGTCAACAAGCACTACTTCCTCTATCCTCGCTTCCATAACTATGTTCTTATATCATGAAGTTTATTAAAAAAGTTAGGAGAACATTTTTAAATTTTCGCAAGTATAACTACACTGACCAACAGCATTTTTGGAACAGAATAGGGGCCTTATAATTCTGAAAGGGCATGCCCTTTCTTTCTTTTAAAATTTCAATAATTTATATTTTTGAGTGATTTTTGGAAGTGGGCCTTATATGGGGGCTATGATCAATTATGAACCGATCAGCATGAAATTAGGTCGTGTGATTTATGTCTATATTAAAGTTAACTATGTTGAATTTTGTGTGTTTACCAACATTTTTAAGCGATTTATGCACGTTAAAGTGATTTTCAGAAGCGGGTCTATATGGGAGCTATGACTAATTATGGACCGATCGTAACAAAATTTGGTGACATGAATTTTGTGTATATAAAACTTATTTGGAGCGGAATTTGTGGAGATACATATATAAATTAAACATTTATGACCGATAAAGTCCAATTTCGGGAGGACATTTGTATGGGGGCTAGTTGAAATAATGGATCGATTTCAGCCAGTTTCAATAGGCTTCGTCCTTGGGCCGAAAAAATAATATGTACCAAATTTAATCGAAATATCTTCAAAATTCCGACCTGTACTCTGCGCACAAGGTTTACATGGACAGCCAGCCAGCCGACCAGATGGACGGACGGACGGACATCGCTTAATCGACTCAGAAAGAAATTCTAAATCGATCGGTATACTTTAAAGTGGGTGTTAGACTAATATTTTTGGGCGTTACAAACATCTGCACAAACGCATAATACCCTTCCCATTATGGTGGTGTAGGGTATAAAAATTAAAAAAATTTTGGAAGTTAATGTCTGAGTGAATTCTTATTGTCAGAGTTATATTGTGGAAATTTATGGATATACTTTTTGTGAAAGATCTTAACCCTAAATCTAAATCCTCTCTTTAGGGGTCAGTTTGACCCTTTTTTCGAGAAAATAAAAAAAATCTTTCAAAAAGGACATTTAGGGATTAAAATATTCCATGAAAATGTTTGGACACCAAAGTTGTAAATAAAGCATTTTACTCTTAATTAGCAAAATTACATGCCACCTTGAGTCTAACATTTTTTAAAATATCGCCAAAAATCCATTTATGATCCGAATGAGCTGAAATTTAAAATATACTTAAATAGTTCATAAAAAGATCCACAAATATCGTTTCTAGTTCAAGAGATATTTAGGTTTTTATTTTTCTATTTCTATTTTGGTCAGACCAGCTGCACTGTAAGTTTATTCTGCAAAAATTATATATTTTGTTCCAAAAATGCTGTTGGATAGTGTTATTTACAGGCTATATAAAAATGTCCGAAATCTAGTGACTCAAATTTATGTTTGATTTAATCTTCAAGTTAGAAACTGTTATTACAGATATCAAATTAATAAAAAAAACTCTTGTAAGTTTCATAGCATATTAAATTCTCACTTGCAATTTCTAAATGAACATAACTTTAAGAGGAGAATGATTAGTAACCTAAGTTTAGGGATTCACAGGGTTTTCTTTGTAATTTATGCAGGGTAACCTAAGAAATACAAGCAATCTGAATTCTGTTTCAATGATTCTCTAAAGTTTATGATTTCCCTCATAATTAAGGAAAAGCAAATCCCTCTATTCTCAAAAGTAAAAACAAACGAAAAGTTCCTGTTTTCGTACACGCAGAGAAAAAACATGGTCCGGCATGGTTACGACAACGTTGTAACAATATATTATTGTAGTAAACATATAATTGTTTTTTTAATTTTAATTTTTTTTTTGCAACAATATTTTAGTTACTGTAAACGTTTACATATTCGTGTGAATATGGTTCACCGAATGGTTCGGACAATTAAATAATGATAAAGAGGTAAACATATTATTATTATGTACAACGATTAAATGTTACTTTCTATACGCGTAGTCATAATATGTTTAAGATTCAAACAAAATATGTTTACTTTTAATAGTCTTTTCACCAGTGTTTAAAAAACTAGACTACAAGTAGCAGTAGCAACGAAAAAACACAAGTAGTCTAGTTAAAAAATTAATAAAAACTCGGAGTCAATAATTACTACTACTACTGGTACCTTCACATTTTGGTAGCAGTAGTTGTAGTAGTACTAATAAAAGAAAAATTTAAAAGTAGCAGAGTAATTTATTTTCTATTGCTACCTTAAAAAAGAAAAGGTTTTGATGTAGCAGTCATTAGTTTTTTATTAATTCTGCTACTTTTAAAATTTAGTAGTAATAGAAGTAGCAGTTGAGGTAGGAGAAGAAGTAGCAGTTGAAGTAGCAGTTGAGGTAGCAATAAAATATGTCAAAAATAAAAATCATTTTATTTTTATGCTACTACTCCATTTACAATTCATGTTTTATTACTACTGCTCTGTTAAGAGTTTTATATTTTGAAGGTACCAGTAGTTTTAAAAAAACAAGAAAACGAAAAAAGACAAATGCTACTGCTACCGCTACATATACTTTTTTGAAGCAGTAGTTGTAGCAACTGTTAAAAATTTGTTAGTTATCGTAGCTTTTTAAACACTGTTTTTCACCACCATTTGTGAGCTGTTGTTTGTCTAAGCTACACAAGTAAATTTTGAGTGTCTGCAATTCTCATTCGCTCTATAGTTTTATTTGTATATTATCTTTAAAACCTATTAAAATAAAATTTTGTATTTTCAAAAATAAATTTTAATAATAATATGATTACTTAATATGATTTCATTGGATCATAATATGATTTAATTGGGTCATAAATATAATTACTTCAGGTCATATTATGTTTGATTTATATCATAATATGATATCGTAATATTCAAAACACATTATGATATTTTATGATAATAATAATCTTATCATAATATGATGCTCTTAGAATATGTTTACCACAACCATGTTTTTTTTCTGCGTGTATATTTTTGGAATTTCGCACATAAAGTCTACATTTGGTTCGGGACAGGAAAACATCATGGAATCAAAGACTGTTGGTCATTTTGGACTCCCAGCTTCGGGATTTTAGAACATAACCTAAACTCAAAATTTCGACAAAAAAAATATGTAAGGGCCTTTTCTGGTCATTTCGTCCAGTGTTTTCAAAAAACTGGACCAAGGTGTGGTGAAATTTTTAAGTTTGAATTTTCAAATGCGTATAACTGTAAGTGATAAATAGCACACGTATCGATGCACAGTGGCGCCATTTGAGTTTTTTCGTTGCAAAAATCATAAATTTTAAATCAGAAAATTTCAAAGGCAAAATTGATCAACCTATGAAATGAGTGTTTGAAAAGGGTTCTACACATTTTATGTGCTTACTATATGGGTTAGCAAAGTTGGAAAAATCAATTTCATGGGAAGTAAAATAAAATATTTCGCACTCCTTCAACAATGCTGTATTAACTCAAAAACTTTTAAGTGTTCAGGAGAGCCAAAAAACTGTTTGTGATTACATATTAAAAATTTTAAAATCCGAATATATCATAATAAGAAAATTCCGTTTGAAAATATATTTACATTGTTTTTCTTTAAAATATTTAAAATTTTTGAAGTTAATACCATTTTTCTGAAACTTCTCGATTATTTTGTCAACAAAAGAATATCAACTCAAAATACAAGCAAATTTAAATAAAACAATTCGATTAATTTTAACTTGAATAAATGCACAAATCAAAATACAGTACTTTTCGCTTATAGTCCATTCCGTTTAAAGGAAAAAACGGATGTAAGTCAAAACAGTCCTATTCACTAGCAGGTTTTTTTTTCAAATTTCATACAAATTATTTATTCTAAAGTCCACTTCGCCTATAGTCCATTTTCGTTTAAAGGCCAAATTTTCTTTGCATTCATAACTAATATTGTATAGAAAAAAATTTCATATAGTCCACTCTAATGACGAACTGATTTGTCATTGAATCTTGAGTGATGGTGATAGAATCATTTAGAATAATTTATTGTAAAATTTTCTTTAAAAAAAAAACAATCTAAGATTACAGAATTCTTTTAAAAACGTTCAACAATTCGCAATTTATATTTCATTTAGAAAATGATATCTATCTTGTGTTTGATTTAGTCATCCAAAGACTTAAAATGGATCTCAGACTTTAAGTTTTTTGTTTTTTATTACAAAAAGCTTTTAAAGCATTTGAATTACAATAAATAATAATATTCTGTGGAGAATGGACAAAACATCTTGAGTCGAGATAAGAAAATATCTTAGCTTTTTTGTAATAAAACTAACTTTTCAAAACGATCCGTTTACACTAATCTGCTTCTTCTTACGAATATTAGTTTCTGAGCTATCATAAAGAAGCAAATCAACTTATTTGGAGCTGTTGTTGATTTGTTTTTGAGACAACAACTTAATTCGCAAAAACTGTTGAATTTAACGATAATTATTTTATTATTTATCCTTTGTATAATTGTTTGAGAGAATAATAATGTTCTTCAAGGTCAAATAATAAAACACTGATCGATAAATTCAACAGTTTTTGGGCTCTCCTGAAAAATTTGTCGTTTTGTCAAAAGTTCACAGATATGTTTTTGTTTTAGCTACTGATTTTATTTAAATCAATATTTGATTATATTTTAAATAAACTTTTATTTTGTTTAAAAAAAGTGGTTTTATTGCAGAAAGTACATAATTTGTATATAGTCCAAAATGTGTATCAGAATTCAGTTATAATCCATAAAGTGGCTTAAAAAGAAATTCGGTTATAGTCCTAATGCGCTTATAGTCCAAAATTGTGCAAATGTAGTTGTGGACTATATGCGAAAACTTCTGTATTACTTTTTTTATGAAAATATACCATGTATTTCTATCAAAAAAATTTTTTTTTATTTATTTTTAAATTTTTTGCAAAACTATGGCTCACAATCAGTAAAAGTTTTGCAATAGTTTTGCAAAAAATATAAAAATAAATTAAAAAAAAATTGAGATCTTTTCTGGAATATTTTACAAAAAATTTAAAAGTAAAATTTTAAAAATAAATAATTTTAAATAATAAAAGACATTATAGGGTGCCCCGATAGACCAGTCGATAGTGTGCTGAACTATTAATCTGAGGGTTGCGGGTTCGATTCCCGCCAGATACTCTGGGTGTAACTGCAGACAAGCAAAACGCTTCGCAGTTTGTGTTTGTTTATAAAAAAAAAAAAAAAAAACATAAAAATCAAAAATTGTTTGACATAATGGGTTTTCACAGTTTTATGTTATAAATTCCCCAAAAATTCAAGCAAAACATTTTGTGGAACCATGTATTTTTTAAAAATTTTACTTCTAGCTAAAAATGTGACAAGAACGGGCAACTGAAAGTTTTTGAATTAGGTAAAGGAATACTCAAAGAACTTATTTTAAAAATATTGCAAATATAGAAATTTATAGTTTTTTTTGTATTTTCCATCAAAGTTGAGAAATAATGAAAAAATTAGATAATTGGTAAATACCGATTTATCCGGACAAACACGAACCCAACAAAGTTTTTTTTATTCTCTTCTCAATAAATGCATCTATCAATAGAATCAAAAAGAATGACGATCCGTTACCTAGTTTTCGAGATACTGTATCTGAAAGCGGACCAAATACAATCAATCAGATCAACCAGTTAGAAATGCAGATTTATTTATAAGTTTTATTATGCCACACAGTACATCGCTTCGATAAATTATTGTATTTTTTATACCTAAAAAAAATATTTTTAGGAAATTTTTTTTTCTTTTAAATTTTTTTTTTAATTTAATAGTGATTGAAACTTTATTGCAGGTCCGACTTACTATGGCTTTATATATGTCGCTGCAAAGGTCTTCGAAATACAAATATTAGATATCCATATTGTAGAATTAAAATAGTAGCTTTTTCCTTATATCTCAGCCATTTGTTGGCCGATTCTCGATTTTAAATAGAAACAGAACCGGGTCTCTAACGGATATATTGATGTATGAATCATGTATGTAAGTTATTTGAGGGCTACAGAAATTTGATTTCAACATACAGAAGGACAGACATACGGACATGGCTATATCGACTCCTTAACCATTTTTAAATTACAAATAAACTCATGGTGAAGTGTATAAAAAGTGCAGTGCTACAGATTTAAAATAACTGTAAATATTATTCTTAACTTCGACGACAAATTTAATTAACTTTCTGATCTAAATGCATATCGATCGCCGCAATATATAGTTTTGATATTCTTGATGCATAAACATTAATTTCATTTAAACTGCTCCACTGTGTAATATACAATATATTCGTATATTGTATTTATAAGTGTTGTTGGTGTTCTTGGTGTTGTTGTTGCCATTGTTATTGTAGTTATCACCCTGTAATTCACAAACTAACAAGTGCACTTAAAAGGGCATATTGTAATACTCACAAATACTTGTACACACTCATATACATAAAACCACTTATACATTTACACTCGCACTCGCATTAATACATTTAAACGCACACATACATTATGAATATGAAAGTGTTTGTAAATGTATGATAGGATTTTTTTTCATATTTGATTTTAACACTTACTCCCATACCCACGCACAGACCTAACATACGCCATCAAATATTGGCAAATAACAAAAATGAAGATGTTCTACGTTTCGAATTAATTTTTTTTTTCTTCTATATTTTGCGGATATGAATTGTAAAATGGATAAATGAAACTGAAAATGGAAAAAATACTTAAATTAAGTGACTTCCGTTACACACAGAATTTTTGTTTTATTTTTTTTTATATTTTTGCAGAAATTTTTTCTACTTTTACTTTTTTATGGAAAAGTTATGTGAGTCGGAGTATCTATATTGATGCTGCTGTTGCTCCGTCTAGCCGTCTGGTGTAAAGCAATTCATTTCATAGTTTATTAAGGTAAAAACAACAACGACAGCAGCAAAAAATAATATATAATCAGGAAATTATAAAAAAAATGGAGAAAAAAGAAATCTAATGAAATTATATTTTATTTAAGTAACTAATTAGTAGAGTTTTAGTGTAGTTGCTAATAAAGTACAGTAATGTTTTTTTCAGGGACTCCTTTTATCTGGAGCTATTAGCTGGATAAGAAATTGTGAAGTGCTGTCAAATGAAGAATTTGATTGATTTTAAACCAATATAAAAATGGCGTATCTTTTGAAAGCGGTTTTTGTTTTTAATAACTTACATGCCATTACATCTACATCTACATATCTGTAGACCCAGAATCCCCGCGTGGCACTGTGGTTCCAAATCAAAATCTAGGTGGACAAAATTATTTGGTGCTCTTTTTATATAGAATTGGTATCTCCGATTCCAAAAAATCTTTAAAAGATCAATATAAACTTTTTTTCAAGTTACAGTAGGGTCTAGATATATAAAAATCAATAATAAATAAAGAAATATTTCTAAAAATTCCATTCCGTAAAAATTAAAAAAAAGTATTTCGGCGGGTGCTGGCGGCTACAATTTTTTTACAAAGACATTCCCCAGAAGTTTCTTTGGATGATGTATATAGTCATTGGACGGGCTTCGACGGTCTTCTTTTTTGGCAAGCTATATAACATTCTTAGAAAAAAAATATTAGTATATTTGAAAACCAAGATTAAAGGACTATAACAGGAAAATGGAGAGGCCCATAAATATAAGTTATACATTTAATAAAAGCCTACATCAATGTTTTATCTATGTTTTGAAGTATGAATTTCTATATGGTAAAACCATTGAGATATATCTCATTTAGTTAAGCAGTAAAATATTAAAAAAAAATTAACGAAAATATGATTCAAAATTTGTTGAACTTCTGGCACTTCTGTCGAGAAAACGAAATGTCCAATTGAAAAACCCATTTGTATTGGAGTAGAGCAGATTGTCAGCTTCCGAAAAAACTTAGTTTTTCCAAATTCCGAAGATACCGATTTTCATAATTTTGTCCACCTAGATTTTGATTTGGAACCACAGAGCGTGGCCATATATTCTCGAACTCCAACATCCTGATGCGTGAAGCCTCGCTGCACTGCAGGTGGCATTATATGAAGGTCTATTGGAACAAGATGCAGTATAGTGTTCAGAAGAAGAACTAGTTCTTAATGCGCCAGTTACGCCAATGCAGGCCGATCTCTGAACTTTATATAGTAGTCTACAAAATAGTTCCTTATAGTTGCAATCCACCATACAGTAGATCCATAAGTAAGAATTGGACGTACTATAGCCGTATACATCCATTTAACTATGCTGGGACAAAGTCCCCATTTTATACCAAACATCTTACAACAGGTGTAATAGGCCGACGTTGCCTTCTTAAACTATGATATATTTAAAGTCCAGGATAATACCTAGATTTTTCATTATTCGAAATCTAAAATATCTAGGTATCGCGGAAGTCTGAAGCTTGGAATCTTGGTCTTTGTCGTGAAGAGTACGAGTTCTATTTTACTTGGGTTTACCCCAATACCACTTTCCGTTGCCCACTTATGGACCAACCTCAAAGCCGTGGACATAATATTTCTAATCTCATCCGGAAACAACTTATTGTGAACACACTCACATCGGTTTCAACGTGCGAGAGATGGTTTGTGCGATTCAGAAATGGTGATTTTGACACAAAGGACAAATATCGCCCAAGCCAGCCAAAAAAGATTGAAAGCCAAATATTGGAGACATTACTAAATGAAGATAGTTGTAAAACTCAATATAAACTTGAAAAATCATTGGGAGCTATACAAAAAGCAATTTCAAAACGTTTTTAAGCAGCAGAATCCATCAAAATTCATGGAAATTGGGTACCATACCAATTGAAGCCGAGAGACCTTGAAAGACGAATTTGTATGTCCGAAATTATGCTTGAACGCTATAAAAGAAAATAATTTTTGCACCGAATGATTACTTGCGAATGATAAATGAATCCAACCCGAAGAGTAAAAGACTGTATGTAAAGCCCGGCGTACCAGCAGAATCGACACCAAAGTCAAATATCCATGGCGCTATGTAATTTGTGAGAGCAAAAGGGTCCTATCTATTATGAGCTGCTAAAATCTTACCATCACAGGGGAACCTGTACCGAACGCAGCATATTTGCTTGAAGGTGCCAGATATGAAGCCGTAATATTCCATCATGACAACGCTCGGGGCCACATGTTGCAATACCAGTTAAAAAGTATTCAGAATGAAATGGTTGGGAAGTTTGTCTTCATCCGGTTTATAGTCCTGACCGTGCCCCTATATGTTTCGATCGATACAGAATTCTCTCTCTGGGATACGCTTCACTTTGGAACAAAGTATCCGATATTGTCATGATTCGTTCTTGGCCTCAAAAGATGAGCAGTTCTTTTGTCTCGGAATCCATATGTTGCCAGAAAGATAAAAAAAATTGCTTAGCAACAATTGCCAATATCTTAAATACCTTATATTGTACAAATGTTTGAAAATAAATTCTTAAAATATGAAAAACTCCCCCATTTATACCAAGAATGTATATTAATCATGGTTTTGTCCTCTTTCTCATATGCTTCTCAAATGGAATTGTCGGATAGATACATAAGTACTTATCCTGGACAGTTTGTAGAAAATATTATTCAAATGGGAGAAATTTCGAAAATAGGAAAAATATGATTTTTGTTGGTTTTCTTGACCTCAATCTTATATTTGTTTCCACCTTTACATTTGTTATAGGAACAATCCTTTATAGGTCCTTTCAGATGTAAACCATTTTTTATCGAAATTTCGGACCAAATGTGGTCTCAAAAATCACATTTTTTGTAATTTAATATTAAGAACGGTGCAGTTTCACCAGTCTTGCTTCCTGGTTCCTCCTGCAACTTAAGTATAACTGTTAAAATAAGTTAATAAGTTGAGAGCTACTGTCTTATGGTTCAGCTACCAAAATATAATTTTGTTTCTATTAATTCCGTCCTAGTCAAGTAGTTTGTTCGGGGACACTCACTAGAACTGCTATATATGTTGGTGTTTGAAAATGGTCATCAATGTTGAGACAAGTACAATTTGTGTAATTCTAAGTGGATGGTATTTATAATTTGACACACTTTTTATCCCATAAATTGCAGTAATAGTTAAAAAATTACATCTGCAATAAATGTTTAAATACAATCAAATAATAAAATATTTTGTTTAAATTCTACCACCCCCTATAAAACTGCAATTAAATCAAAATCATATTCAAAAAAAGAAAAACAAATAGAAATCATTATAAAAGTATTTGTCTATATACCTTCCCATACAAATGTGAGTTTTATATATTTTATATATAAATCTGATTGTTTTTTTGGGTATTTACACAGGAAACTCATTATGCTAAATTTGCCTAAAGCCATAACAAAACAAAAATCCTTTTTTTGTTTTCATATGTATTCTAAAACACCAAAAAGCAAAGTAAATTTTAAAGTTTTAAAATATTTTACAAAAACACACACACGGACATAAACACTTACTCACACAATCATATGTACATTAGGGTGGCCCCGATTGTATGGAGGAAAAATAAGGAGTCGAAGCGCAAAACTAAAATTAATGTTTAGTTTATTTAAGGAGACCACTTCTCAAAATGTTTGTTTTGACATCAAGTTTTGGTGAGCTGGTGCAAAGGATAAAAGGAAATTTTTTTCATATTTCTCTCAAAGGAATTATATAAAACTAGTTCGCCCGGTGGCATTTACTAATGTTAGTTCTTCAAGTTTCTCCAAGCCACATACACCTGCCTGTTCTTATTTATTTGCAAATAAAATAACTAAATTTGTACTGCATACTTTAGGGAGCTTTTTTATTACAGTTGAATGGACTCAAAAAAAAAATCCGAGTTTTACCCCGAATTTTTTTTCTTTACAAACCATCTCCTGAAAATTTCGAATCGAATAAAAAACAAGTAAGAAAATATGGTCGGTCAAGTCCGACCATATAATACCCTACACTAAGTAAAAGAGCAAAAACATTTTTCTTTTAAAATTTCAATAATTTATATTTTTGAGTGATTTTCGGAAGTGGGCCTTATATGGGAGCTATGACCAATTATGGACCGATCACCATGAAATTAGGCCGTGAGATTTATGTCTATATGAAAGTTAATTATATTGAATTTTGTGTGTATACCAACATTTATAAGCGATTTATGCACGTTAAAGTGATTTTCGGAAGCGGGTCTATATGGGAGCTATGACTAATTATGGACCGATCATAACAAAATTTGGTGACATGAATTTTGTGTATATAAAACTTATTTGGAGCGGAATTTGTGGAGTTACATATATAAATTAAACATTTATGACCGATAAAGTCCAATTTCGGGAGGACATTTGTATGGGGGCTAGGTGAAATAATGGACCTATTTCAGCCAGTTTCAATAGGCTTGGTCCTTGAGCCGAAAAAATAATATGTACCAAATTTAATCGAAATATCTTCAAAATTGCGACTTGAACTCTGCGCACAAAGTTTACATGGACAGCCAGCCGACCAGACGGACGGAAGGACGGACATCGTTTAATCGACTCAGAAAGTGATTCTAATTCGATCGGTATACTTTAAGCTGGGTGTTAGACTAATATTTTTGGGCGTTACACACATCTGCACAAACGCATTATATCCTCCCCACTATGGTGGTGTAGGGTATAAAAATCAGCCAAATCGCTCCAGCCGTTCTCATGTGATGCCATTAAATACATGGACCATTTCATGTTTATATATATAGATATTGGTATCATGTGAAAGGTCCTAGAAAGCCAATTTCAATGCTGTATCAGATTTTTTCTTGTTATTTCAAAATTATTCGAAAATTATTTTAAAAAAACTTAAAATTTTTGCGGATAATTACAAAAGCTTGAATATTTCCTTTGCGAAGAATATAAACAAATTATAAAAAAAAAACTTTAAAAAAGGACCTTTATATCCTTTGATTTAGCTCCCCAAATATTGAACCCAGGACAAAAATTTTGAGAAGTGGTATCTTGGAATGAATTAGACTGTAATTCTGTTTGTGCACATCTACAACATTTTTAATGGTGCCACCCTAATCTACATGTATGTATGTGTACATAATTCTATTGTACATTTACATTTAAAATACATATATTTTATATAACATAAATAATATTGATGCCAAATGATTGTAAACAAATTTTCAGTTAAATTTTTGGTTTTATGTTTTTCTTATTTTTTTTTATATTTTTCTTGTTTGTTAGTATCACGGACGTATACATCAATAAATCTTATAGTCCTGTATAAACAAAAGCATATAAAATTATTTTCCTTTTTTTTGTTGGGGTAAATTCCCTTAAATAAAAACCTTTTGATCTCACACAATCAATGTTGTAAAACATACAAATTGCTTTTGTTTTTATCCTCGCCTGTTGAAACAGTTTTTCTTTTTTTTTGCAGCAAATCCTTTATTTTCGTTCTTAGAAAGCTTTGAAACATTTTAAAGTGAAAATGTTCATAAAAATATATGTATTTATATGGTGGGGTATTATTTTTTAGCTTTATAAACTTATTTTTTTATATTTGGCCCACATAGTTTTAAGGGTAAATACATATATTTTTTTGTAAATATCTTTGCTCTATATTTTTTGTTAAAATTTCGTTTAAATAGAAATAAGTTTTTCTTAGATATTTTAACCCTTTTGGCTTGCTTAAACATCACAGCAGCTTATTATGCTAAATATGGTTGATTTATTATGATGATTGTTAAACTCATAAATTTGGCATAAAGAAAATTTTAGCTATTTGTTGAAATTTTTTGGGAAAAATATTAAATTTGTTGGCTGTTGAAGAAAAGGAATATTTTTTTGGACTATGAAAAAATTGAGTTTAAATGTCAATGTATTTACATAAAGAAAATTCCAAATCTGCAAAAAATTGTAGAGATTGATTTCCATACATGTTGATACAGCAGTTTTCCTGGGATGTAATTGGAGGGGCCATCCAATTTACTACAACATACAGTTGAAATCTAACCTTAAGCATATCAGGAAGGACTTTCGAGGTCAACATAAAGGATAGTCCAATAGTTACTTCCGAACATTGACACATGATAGCGCCCATGCTGATAAAGCAATTTCTGTCCAATTGGGTGTCCTTTATTCAGTTTGTTTTGACAAATTACCACTGACAAATATATTGTTCAACAACAGGATCAAATAATATTGTTTTATCAACATGGCTGTTCTGTTTCGTACGCTTAGCTCAATTTACGGCCCCTATAATCATCCTACCGAGAGAACAATTCGCAGTGTGTGGGATAAATTCGAGTTCATTGGTTCAATGAACCAAAATCCGTATGATGACGAAATGCTGAAAACATTGTCGCTGTCCGTGAGAGTGTACAGGAGAATCTGTCAATTTTTCATCGATCACAATAACTTAGTCTTTCGAAGACTACGACTTAGGGAATTTTGTGTCGTGACTAGGTACTGCAACCGTATAAAATTCAACTGAGCCAGGAACTGAAGGTAATAGACGATGAAGAATGTTCGCTGAATGGGCCCTGGAGCAGTTGGAAAGTGACTTAAATATTCATTAAAAATCATCTTCAGCGATGAGTCACATTATTGGATAAATGGGTACGTCAACAAACAACATTGTCGAATTTAAGCCAATACCAATCCACATGATATCCAAAAGTTTTCAATGCATCCAGAAAAAGTAACTATTTGGTGTGGATTTTATGCTGGCGTCTTCATCGGTTCAATTTTTAAAACGACCATCAAAAGGTAGAACAATTATGTACATTTAAAGATAAAAGGCGCTTAATAAATTCCCACTACAAAGATACATATGTACATACACTTGCTAGAAAAAGTCTGCATACAAAAGTATTTATTATACTCATTACTTTATAAATCCGATAATTCACAAGAAAATCAAAATTATCATATGCCCCCAATCCCTATAATTATAATTTTAATTTGAGAAACATTTAAATTTATAGCTAGGCATTAAAATTTGAAAAAAGTGCATTTATTCAGACAGAAAGAGTCTGCGTACAAAAAAAGGAAATATTAATCTAGCATTCGATATTTAACTTTACGACTATCAATTCTTGTCATATTATAAAATTTATTTGAATTTGTGAAACCGCAATTTTTTTGCAATGAATTCTAAATAAAAAGTATTAATCCTGCTGAAAAAAAATTATAGTTTATTTCAAGGGAGAACCTTTAGATAAATTGAGGAAATGGTCTAGAGAACGTACTCTTCTATCGAGATGGTCATTAATTCTTTTAAAGAAACTGGAGGTTTTGTATCTAAACCACGTTCTGGGTGCGCTCTAAAATGAACTGTAAGAGAAACGAGATATCTGATTAGGTGCAGCAAGATCTAAAAGTGACAACATTCAAAGTGGTCGAAAGCATTCGACTAAAGTTTAAAAAAAGATACGTGATGATACTTGAAGCTAAACGGATTTCATGCTCGTATAGCAAGTATGAAACCTTTCATTTCTTTAATAAACAGGCAGAATAGAATTTTGTTCGTTAAATAGCGCTTGAATAAACCTCTAAAATTCTGGGTTGCGTAGCGAAAGCGCAGCGAAACTTGGTCTTGGGAACATCTATTTGTTCAAACAAGATAATGATCCCAAACATACAGCGGATATTGTAACCTTAGGCTGCTTTAAAACGTTGAGTACGCCTCCCCAGTATCCGGATCTCAATCCCATTGAGCATTTATGGGATTTGTTAGAACGAAAAATTCGCCATTACGTTATTACTTAAAAAACTATGCTTAAAGAAGTTTTTCAAACGGAATGGGAGAAAATACCACATGAAGGAACCATGAATCTCGTTCAATCCATGCAAAAGAGATTGGCTGAAGTCCTCAAACGAAAAGGCTATTCAACTAGCTATTTATTTAGTAACAATATTGCTAATTATATCTAAAAATAGTGGTCGATACACTTTTGTACGCAGACTTTTTCTTTCAATGTCTTTCTATAATTATATTGTTTTTTTGTAACTAGTTAGTATATACATATGTAACTTGAATTATGAAATTTTTTTGAAGGATGAAAAGTTAAAAAAGAAAAAAAAAAGATAAAAAAAATTAGGATTGAAAGTGTATGAGTTTTTGTGGCGTTGTTTTTATACATTATCTTAGCTTGTAGCAGCCTGTATTTATATTATTTATTTTATTAATTGAACATTAACATTATTTTCATTATTTCTAAATTGTCTTCATTCATTATGATTTAAACTCAATTTATTAGTTACATTACCATTATAATTGTTTTATTTTCTAATTTATTAAATTCATTATATTTGTTTACTGTTTCAATTTAATATTTGTTCTATTTTATTTATGTACTGGACATCCTAACAATGTAACCATAATAATGCTATAATCAATAACCAATATTTAATGTGCATCACTAAAAGAGATTAATTATCATTTGTTCTCACTCTCATTATCATTTCCCTATTGCTTTGTTTTTGTATTCACTTATTTGTTTATGTACTAGACGACTATTGTAATTTGACTAAAACTAAGTAAGCTCATTGCACATGTTAATTTGAATCATTCCTGAACAATCATTTGAACAATAAAGACCTATTAAACTAAAAGCGGAGTTTTCTTTAAAAATAAATAAATAATCAAATAATAATTGCTCAGACACAGGAAGACCTTAAGGCTACTGTGACTAGCAAAACTGAGGACGAACACTGGCGACAACTGCCTTGTTTGAACCAGTTATAATTTACCAAAAAATTTATAAAATAATACAAAACCCCTTAATAAAGTGAAACCACTTTATTACAAGCTAGATTTGTTTGTACGCAGACTTTTTCTAGCAAGCGTATGTGCCTAATCCATTGAATTGGAAATATCCAACTGCTTAGACAAACAAATTCCGTCCAACGAATTTATGGACTAACTAGAGAGACCTATATATCTATATTCTATAGCATTCCAATGAATTCCAAAAAACAAGCAACTATTTTACTGGTTCTCTACAAAAAACTAAAAAACTACCACTTTGTAACTGAAATAAGATCATCACTTTTTATCTCATCACGGAAGTTATGTTAGTTATTTTTAGGTAGTCAATTTATCTTTATAATTCTCATAAAGTTTATTTCAAAATCGAGTTATATAGCAATGCTTTTGCAGAGTATCATTAGCTTTGCGCAGCGGTAATATCGTAACCCATGAAGTGTTTACTGAGGTGCGATTATTGCTAGTTGAAAACTTTAACCAATACCTCGCCATGGGGACGTGAAATACCGTCCACTACGGCAATTTTTGGAAGCTCGAAAGGGCTGATGTAAAATCAATTTAAAATAATTATAGCTCATTTGAAAAGTATTTGTCAACCAACCAAAATTGACCCTAATCGATTGTAGTTGAAAAGTGATGGCTAAGCAATATGTCCTTCTGTCTGTCCAGATAATCTTAGTATTTAAATTACAATCGACATTTTTAAAGATAATTCCATTGCATGATACAGTAATTTTACTGAGTGCACCTTATATTGTTGTTTCAGGATTCCATTGAATAAAATAAACATAGAAGCGTTACTAAAAGGAACAAAACCTAAGTCTGCAACAACAAAATACATGCAAATCAATGTATTTTGTTATATTTATTATTCAACTAGTTGATCGCCCCGGCTTCGCCCGGTAGCATTTACTAATGTTAGTTCTTCAAGTTTCTCCAACCCACTCACACCAGCCTGTTCTTATTTATTTGCAAATAAAATATCTAAATTTGTACTGCATACTTTAGGGAGCTTTTTTATTACAGTTGACTGGACTCACAAAAAAAAGAATTTCCGAGTTTTACCCGGAATTTTTGAATTTTTTTTTCTCTACGAACCATATCCTGAAAAATTCGAATCGAATAAAAAAATCAGCCAAATCGCTCCAGCCGTTCTCACGTGATGCCATTACATACATGGACCATTTCAAATTTATATATATATAGATGACTAACCAAAATTAAAGTAGTTATAATTAGCTTGGTAATTAATCATATTTCTATATAATTCCGGAAGTGAATTTCCACTCTCAGAAATGTTAAATTGTGTAGGAATAATAACTTATCAAAGAAATCACCTTATTTACACTTGTGGACATCACTTTGTGAATACAGATCTGTTGTTGATCATAGCTAAAATATAATTTTCACCAACGAAATTTCTTAGATCCACAATTATAAATTATTCTCTAACAAATAAACTACCACTTTTAAACTGAAAACAGCATCTTCATTTACCTGAAATAATAACAGTGAAGATTCCTTTATTATCTACATACTTGTTAGTTTTATTTAGTAATTAAAATGATGCTTATAATTCTCATAGCGTTCATTTCAAAACTGAGTTAAATAGCTCAGTTCTTGTAGAGTATCATTAGCTTTGCGCAGCGGCAATATCGTAGCCGTTGACGTTTTTACTGAGGTGCGATTATTGTTAGTTGAAAACTTTAACCAATAACTCGCCATGGGGACGTGAAATACCGTTCCCTATTGCAATTTTTGGAAGCCCGAAAGGGCTTATTTATTAATAAATTTCAAGCATTTCTAATTAAACTAAAAAATATTTAGATTAAGGTAGATTATAGCTCAGAAGTGATGGTAAAGCCACCTGTTGTAATTTTCAATAACCCAGAGGTCGCAAAAGTCTGCGCTTTTTTATAAAAAGGTACTGTTTAGATTGACGCTTTTCAGTTTAAACTATTTCTAATTTAATTTCGTTGGAATGGCAGTGATGTATTATTCCTCTGTTCACAAGTTTTTCAATTACACCAACCAATTTTACATAGCTGCAATTATTAAAATATCCAAATGAACATTTTCTGAACCACTGTGGGTTGTTTTGAAGACAATGCAAATTACAGATCAGTTATGCAAAAATGCTGCAGTTCTGCAAAATCCCAGCCCCTATTCAATGATTCCATACAACAACACATAAACTACCCCCTTAAAATTAGATGAATCTTCCTATATTACTCTGAAATATTAATTATTACTAAACATCATCTCGCGAAATTTCTGTTATTTAATAAAAATCATCCTCATAATTCTCATAGCGTTTATTCCAAACTCAAGCTAAATAGCAAAGCTTTTTCAGGGCATAGTTAGCTTTGCGCATCGGTAATATCATAACCCATGAAGTAATTACTGAGGTGCGATTATTGCTAGTTGAAAACTATAACCAATACCTCGCCATGGGGACGTGCAATACCGTCCACTACGGCAATTTTTTGAAACCCGAAAGGGCTGATAAATAAATCAATTTCAAACAATTATATCTTAACTAAAAAAATTAGATTCGTAGTAGAAAAGTGTTGGTTAAGCGATCTGTCGTTTCATATTTTAGACAAATCGGACAGACAAACTGGATCAAACTCATATATTTCTATGCACGATGTAATAAGTAAGGTGAGAGCGTTTCGACAACAAACACAACATTCCTTGTCAAATAAAAAATAAACAAATTTTATTTTGGAATCTTTTAGATAATTTAATATTATTTTCATAAATAAATTACCTACATATGTATTTCATTTATTAACAGGGATTTTTAAAGATTTTTCTTTTATTTATTTATTATTTTTATTAACGTTGATTTTAGCAAAATTTTGCTTCAAAATGTTGCTTTTCAGAATCAAAGAGATTTTAGTTTTTGTTAGAATTTTTAAATTTATTATTTTTTATGTCAACACACAATGTAAATAATCTTTGACAAAACCGTTACCAAAGTAAACACAAAGCTTTTGTTATTTTTGCATATTTACTAAACAACGGCCGTTAAATTTAAATTATATTTGAAAAAAACAACGGTTTAGTAGTGCTTTATCCAAATTTCATTATATGAAATCTATTTATTCACATTTTCGTTCATGTTTTTTGATTTAAAAATTTTTTTCTTTGAAAATAAAATTTATTATTTTTTCAAAATAAATTCAGTTTGCCAAAATCCAAGCACCAAAATAGATAAATAAAAATCAGCTGTGTTGTTGATTTCACCTTACTTAGTGCATCCTGTTTTTATATTTGGAGTTTGACATTAATCCTACAGTCTCAGTCAAGTAAACATACAAATAACTGAATTCACTCCAATTTGCCACAATCACCTGCATAAATTCGACTTTATTACAGATGAAGTATTAAAAGATAATTCGTTGCAATTTGCTGCAGTAATAAGTGCGGTTTGCCTAATCTCTATATAATTCCGGAATAGGATTTCAGCACCCATAAAATTATATAGATCTAACAACTCATGCCAAAAATGGTAAATGTTTCAAATATAGGTACGAAATAAAAATTTATTACGGACATACTATTGGTACTAACGAAATCACTTTGATTTATTATTAAAAATTACTTTACAATTTAACAGATCAACAACATTGTTTTGAATACAATGCAAATTATGGAGAATTTATGCAGCAAAAATGTCAACAACTATTCAATTAAACTGCTTCCCTACAAAAGTACATACAAAATAAACTAACACTTTGAAAACAAAAGAAGCCTCCACATTATTATGATATTTACCTGATATAATAAGTTGGAAAATTCCTTTATTCAATAACATCCCTTATTATTAACTACTTGCTTAATTTCTGTTTCTTAGTTTTATTTATTAAAATCATCCTTATAATTCTCATAGAGCTCATTACAAAATCGAGTTATATAGCAAACCTTCTGCTGAGTATCATTAGCTTTGCGCAGCGGTAATATCGTAACCCATGAAGTGTTTACTGAGGTGCGATTATTACTGGTTAAAAACTTTAACCATTATCTCGCCAAGGGGACGTGCAATACCGTCAACTACGGCAATTTTTAGAAGCCCATGAGGGCTCATAGATAAATAAATTTCAAACAATTATAGTAAATAAAAAAAAATTAAAATAAGATCTAACATGACCATAGAGAACATAGAGCGGAAACTAAAAAAAAACTCAAACAAAAAAATTACTGAAAATAATCACATTCTCACCACTTAGGTTTTTGACAACTGAGTTAGGTCTTTGACAGGAGAGTTTCCGCTCTATGTCTATTCTCTATGACCATGACTACTGCAACCAAAGTATAACAAGTAGTCCAACTGTTTGACAGCAGTACCTAACTCTGAACATGTGTTAGTGAAAAAGTACCTAACTAAATATGTGTTAGTAACAAAAATGTATAATTTTTGGTGCTTTTTTAATTTTCACCAGGCACACAGAGTTCTATAAATTTGTGTTAAGTTTCAATTTGTTTGATTTTCAATACCAGAAACTGAAACTCTGTTTTATAGCTACCAAAAATAAAATTAAGTGTCAAAAATTAAAAAAATATTTTTTTTCATTTGTGCTGCAAAGAGTTAAAACAAATCGTAAAATATTGTACAGAAATGAAATAACGTGGTTAGGCCTTCATTTAGTCGGAAAATCATAGTTAAAATTTCAAGTATTTTGATGTGTTTAATTCTCTCACAAGTGTGTTGAATTCACACGGTACCCGTATGACTTACCGAGAGAGTAATTTTAAAAAATAGAGTGTCGGACTACTTGGTATACTTTGACTGCAACCATATAGCGGAAACAAGGAAGAAACTCAAACAAAAAAAATGTCTCAAAAAAGTTACACATACGAGTATTGTTTTTGTTTTCATATTGTTTTTTTTTCTAATTCATTCTCATCACTTAGGTTTTTGACAACTGAATTAGGTCTTTGACATGAGAGTTTCTGCTCTATATACATGTATATTTCTCTATGACTGCGACATACGTAAGGCCAAATTCGCCTCATTTTTTATATACACTTGGCCGCATAAGTTTGCGTACAAACTACTTTATATATTTTAACAGGCTATTTTAGTCGTAAGTAACAACGGTAATCATTTCAAATTGGGTTTTATGTATAGATAAACATTTGAGAATTACGATAGGTATTTTCTTTTTGCATTTCCAAAGTTTTTTTTATAATTGACAGCTTAAAAACAATGGTATGCTAATTTTTCGTGTATGCAAAAGTATGCGTACATAAAAATTAAAGGTAGTTTGTAACTGTTTTTGTTATTGTGTGATACTACAATACTGTAGTTTTTGTCTCAAACTCATCATAAAAGTGATTTTTAAAAATTTTTGGTTTAAAAATGGAATAATTTCAAGAAATGGCAACCAGAAAATTAATTAAGGTAGCTGAACGTAAAATTATTGATCAAGTAGTTGAACTTACTCACTCCTCCATCCAGAGAGTGATACAAAATTTTCTGGGCGTCCACCAAAATTAACTGAAAGCGAAAAAAGGGTTATAATACAATCTGTGAAGGAAAACCCCAGATTTACTGTATCGAAAATGGCTGAAAACTTAAATTCACAATTTAATAAACATGTGTCCAAAGACACTGTGCTCAGAATTTTGAAAAAGGCCAACTATAGAAGCCATATAGCACGGAAAAAGCTGCCAGTTTTGATAGTTAATAGACAAAAACGAATAGCTTTCACTAAAGAACGCATAAATATGCCTCCAGAGTTCTGGAAAAATGTTCTGTTCACGGATGAATGCAAGTACTGCATCTTTGGCATAAAAGACCGTCAGTTTGTTTGGAGAAAGCCTTGTACAGTGCTTAGTCCCAAAAATTGAATACCATCAGTTAAGCATGGTGGTGGTGCAGTGATGGTACGGGGGTACATGACAAGTGAAAGCGTGGGAAATTTAGAATTGATTCCATCGACAATGGATCATAAGGTCTATTTAGATATTCTAATGAAAAACTTACCAAAAGTGTTAGCAACTTAGGCATTGAAGATGATTATATATTCCTGCAAGACAACGACCCATAGCATACTATACACAACACAAGGCTTTGGTAGTTGTTTAATAAAACAAAAACAATTGAAAACTCCTCCGCAGTCACCAGACCTAAATCCCATAGAACATTTATGGGATTTGCTGGTGTGAAAAATACGAAACCATGTACTAACTTTAAAGGAAATGCTTCAAACAGTATTAACTGAGGAATGGAGAAATATTAGTTCCTAATATACCGAAAAACTGGTTTCATCAATGACAAAATGCCTTCATGATGTTCTTGGTCGTCGGAGTTATCCAACTAATTATTAAAATACAGTTTAATTTATAAAAATCAGTAATATTTAATTTTTTTTATGTACGCAAACTTTTGACTACATGCGAAATTGAATTTTTTTATGAATTGAATTGTTGTAAGTTTTGTTGATTCTTAAATATGCATTTTACAATGCAGTTGTGTTCTTAAATATTTAAGAGTTTTATATAAAAAATTTTAAATGAGTAGGGTTTATTTTTATATACAAAATTAGAGTATACTTTTAATTTTCGTTCTTGTACGCAAACTTATGCTGCCAAGTGTATATGAAATAGATAGAAGATAGATGGACCGGTGGTATTTATAATTAGTCCAGTAGTATCTGTAATCTGTATAGAATTCCAGTATAGGGTTTGAACTCATATAAATGTCAAATATAACACATTATCCTGGAAAGCACTTTTACACATGCTGATAACTTGTGTGCATAACTTTGTGAAAATAGATATATTTCGCACTTACGAAATCACGTAGATTTATTTATTATCAAAATTATGTTTAAATTATACAGCTCATCATATTTAATACATCAGCATCATTGGTTTGAAGATCATACAGATAATTTATGCATAATGGCTAAAGTTTTGCAAAATATCAAACACTATTCAATTAAACTGGTTCCCTACAAAAACACCTAATTTTCCTAATAAGTAAAAAAATTTTAACACTAATAAGTTTGAGGATCTTTTATTAAATAACATCCCCTATTTTCTTCTCGCTCAATCTGTGTTAATTTTATTTATCTTATAAAATTCTCCTTATAATTCTCATAGAGCTCATTTCAAAATTGAGTTAAATAGCTTAGTTTTTGCAGAGTATCATTAGCTTTGCGCAGCGGTAATATCGTAACCCATGAAGTAGTTACTGAGGTGCGATTATTGCTAGTTGAAAACTTTAACCAATACCTCGCCATGGGGACGTGAAATACCGTCCACTACGGCAATTTTTGGAAGCCCGAGAGGGCTAATAAATAAATCAATTTCAAACAATTATAATTCTTTTAAAAAAAATACTTTGATTCAGATCCACTATAGTAGACAAGTTTTGGTTATACAATCTGTTGTTTCATGTAAACTATGTTATTAAATTTTAAACAGGTCGCATTTATTTTCTAAAGAAAAATTTTCTAAGAAAATTTGTATGGAATTCATATATTTTTATATGTGGAGTTTAACGCTAATCTTACATCCTCTTATTCAAGTGAATTCAAATAACTTAATTGCTCCAATTCGCCAGAATAATGTGCATAAAATCGCTTTTATTACAGATTAAATCATGATAAAAATATAGAAGGTAGTTTCAATCAAATTTTTTTTTTAAAAATAAGGTTTTTTGAAGTTTCCTTTTTTTGTGAGCATTATAAAAAGCGTTGCCACATTCCAAAAAATGATTATGATTTTCGAGAATTTTTTTTTACAAAAAATGTGTAATTTAATTTTTTATTTAAATAAAAATGTATTATGTTGTGTTGGGAGTTATTGATTCAATTCCTAACGTTCGATTATTTATTAAAACACATTGACTATTTTTATATGTTTGCATTTTCTTCATTTTTTTATTACTATGTAAATATTTTATATCTTTTAAATGGAGGTTTAATTATAAGAGACAAGTAGCACACGGAAGAATGTATTTTCAAGATCTAGCTGAGCACTCTCAGAAAATATAAAAAGTCTTTGAAATCGGATGGAAAACCAAAAATGGCACGCGTTTAACAAATTTACATGTCGAATGTGCCCTACTTTGGGTCCCATAGCGCCGCCATTGAAGTATTTGTGGTTTTAATTTTCAAATCTTAAACTCGAATATTCATTGGGTACGCCGTTTAGAAATACGAGATTTATTTTCAAATAATTTCGATTCTACTCCAGTGTGCATAGTTAATGGATTATGATCGGTAATAATCGGTGATATATAATCGGAAAATATGTTTACATAATAAGTAGTATTTTGAAGTTACCTTGTGTTCATTGGGACAGCATTCATATCCAATCTCAAACGCTTTGTTTTAACTGAAATATTACTTTTAACTAAATGGTCGGAGCACACCATTAGCTGTTTTGGCAAATCTTCTTCGCAAGCTTTACATATATCTATAAACTGTTGTTGTTGTTGGGTAAATATTTTTTCTATTTTTTTAATAATTTTCAAATTAATGAAAATTATGTATTCCCAAAGGGAAAATTTTAAATTGATATGGCATTACTATTTTTACGAAAACTTCAAAATCCTTAAGCATGTCAGATATAGAATTTGAAAAAATAAAGAGAGAATGAAACTACCTTCTATTTTTCTACTATGGATTAAATATTAAAAGATAATTCGTTTATAGTGAGGCATGGAATATTAAGCAGTTGCAATAATCGCAATTTACCTAATCTCTATATAATTCCGGAATAGGATTTCAGCTCCCATAAAATTGTGTAGAAGTAACAACTTATGATAAAAATGGTGAATGTTTCTTGTGTAAATGGAAATTGTTAATCATTACTGGCACATAATTGGTAACTACGAAATCACTTAGATTTATTAAAAAAAATATTTTAAAACATGATACAACCATTAGAAGGTAGAATCACTAGGGAGAGAGTTTAAAATGTTATGCCTTGTTACGTCAAATAATAGAAAAACAAAAAACAGAAATACGAAAATACGAATAATAACAACTGAAAATTGAGAAATATTTTGTTTATATTTGAAATACGAAAAAAAATCACTTACGCCTTTTACTGGCTCAAGAGAAGATGTCGCATTTGGTATTAGACGTGCACGTTTTGTGGCTTGATGCAGTTCAATATAATCGGAGTCATTGAAATGATGCATGGAAATCCGGGAGTGTTTCTTCAGCTCAACACCGCTGGCTGCACTCCATTCTTTAAGTTTATTTTCAGGACATTTACACAAAGGCAAAGATTTACACAAACAACATTTGACATGCATGTTTCTTCTTATATTTTGAAATTAAATTTAAATTATTTTTCAATTTATGTATGTAGTTAATTTTTGATGTTTTATTTCAATTGTACTTTTTTTTTATATTAGACTGACAATTCAAGGCATGTATAATTGAGAACATATTTTATAGTGATTCTACCTTTTATTGTTATATTATGATTTTAAAATGTAACAGCAAATATTACATTTAAAAATGCAACTTTTTTGTTTTGAATACATTGCAAATTATAGATATTTTATACATAAAAGCTACAGTTTTACAAAATCTCAACAACTATTCAATTAAACTGGTTCCCTACAAAATCACTTAAACGAACCCTTTGAAACCAAAGGAAGCCACCACATTTACTTGATATAACTTTGAAAATTCCTTTATTCCATAACATCCCTAATTATCTCCTCGCTTAATACCTGTTTGTTATTTCTATTTATTAAATCATCTTTATAATTCTCATAGAGTTCATTTCAAAAACTACTCATATATCAATGCTTTTGCCGAGTATCATTAGCTTTGCGCAGCGGTAATATCGTAACCCATGAAGTGTTTACTGAGGTGCAATTATTACTGGTTAAAAACTTTAACCATTATCTCGCCAAGGGGACGTGCAATACCGTCAACTACGGCAATTTTTGAAAGCCCGAGAGGGCTAATAGATAAATCAATTTCAAACAATTATAGTTTAACTCATGGTACAATCAGTTACCAGGTACAATTATTAGAGAGAGTTTTCATTATTCAACCCTAAAACGTCAAACTATGTGTTTAATTACTTACCTTTTTTCAATTTTTTACCGCGATATTTTATACATTTTTAACGTTTTAATTGAAATTAGTATACATTTATATAATAATATATAGTTTTGAAGGAGGATGAAAGGAGCTTTTCCAAAAAAGCGACGACTGGAAAAAATTCTATATTTGGGTTACTGAAAAGTGCTAAATCAAGCGTAAAAGGTGCTAAATTAAAATTGTGGAAGAACGTAATTATATTGTTTGTTTTTAAAATCAAATTAGCAATTGTTTATTTCGTAAAATATTTCCGATATATAAACGCACCATTAAACATATTTAAAATTTCACTGCAATAAATTGTTCATCTCTTGTACTAAAAAAAAACGAACTCTTACTAATTTTCATTAAAGTTATCAAAGAAAATTAATTAAAAAAAACATGATTTTGTAATCAAAGGTGTCAATAACACATGCGGTTAGTTAACACAAACATTTTACTAACAAATTGAAGAGACTTTAGAAATTAAAAACAAAAATGTATAAAAATCTCGGGTATACTTTAAGATAAGGATTTTACTAGTGACAAAGTGTAAAAGAAATTGGATAGAACAAATCTTTTTTGGTTGGAAAAAAAACTCGGACTAAAATATATTGGTATGAATTTTTACCCATTATAGGTCCGAATTGCTAAAGCGTTATATACGTCGTTGGAGAGGTCTTTAAAATATATATCAATAGATATCCATATTGTCTATATTGATGACTTAGACAAACCGGCATTGCTGTATATATTCTTTATTAGATCGCAAAAGAAAAATGTAGAAATTACAATGGCCATGACAAACTTACCACTCATGGCGAAGACTATAAAAATAACATTTAAATTTCTTGTAATTTTCTTACTAAATTCCAAAATCATTCTTTAAATTTCCATCTTTCATCTCGCTTTACAGTTGATTTCATGGTCAAATGAATATAAATGCGATTTACACTTTACATTTTAGTGTTAAATTCAATTTATATTCATATTTGTGAACACATTTTTGAGTCTATTATTTGTAGATTTCCATATCATCTGTATCTACATTTTTTCTTCTTGTAGTTCTTTATTTGCAAATTTTTTCATTCTTTCTTTCCATTTTTTTTTCATTTTTTGGAATATGTAGTCTACTTTTTACAGCCATTACGTTGTGTATTGTCTGCTTTGGAATAAAAAGATTTGTTAGTTTCTTTTTTTTAAGGAAATTTTCCATTTAGTTTTTTTTTTTTGCTTTTTTTACTCTACTTTTTGCACATCAACAGACATTTATGCCCTGAACTTGATTTCATTCTTTTATACATTTATTTTTTCTTACCCCATAATTTTTTTTCACTTTCAATTTGTCACGAATGGAGTTATAAATCTTACAAAAAAAAAAATAAATTTTCATATATGACAGGGGAAAAAACAGGAATATCCATTTACAACAGAGAGTCTTAAACTTAAGCTAGACTTAGGTATACATATTGGTTTTAAAAATATTTTACCCATGGAGAAATACACATAGAGCAGAAAATAGAAAAAAAAACTAAAACAAAAAATTACTCAAAATAATCACACATACGAGTGTTGTCTTTGATTTCACATAGTTTGTTTACTAATTCTTTCTGCGCATTTAGGCAACTGAGTTAGGTTGTGAGTTTCCAATATATGCATATTTATCTATGGTTTTACATTTTTTGGTGGTTCCATACATATGAGGGCAATGTAAACTATAAGGTGAACTTCCACTAGGTCCGCTGAATGAAATTTTCACTTACACTTAAATCACTTTGAGAACTTTGTTAGACGTTTATCGTTATTATGTGCATTATAAAGAAATAATTCAGATCCATATAAAGATTGCCCTCAGTACGAATACAGTTTGATAACTTATTTAATTCAAAATTAATAATATTTTTAATTTAACTTCTGAGAATTAACATTAATATTTGTATAATTTAAATATGAAATATTTTTCTTCATTACAGAATTTATCATCTATACAAGAGGTTGACATCCATAGCTCATTTGTAAGTACTTGAATTAAATTTAAACATACATAATACATCTTCCGTATGTACAAATAATTTACGACTAATTTCTTTACTCCAATATTTACTGTAATCGTTTTTGTACAGTAGCAATTACATTTGATATCGAAAAAGTGTTTGATCATGCATATCACAATTGTAGTTAGTCCTTCTATTGTTCAACTCTTTCAAAGATTTGTCAGCACATGGGCATTTCGTGTACAATGGTCTATCAAAATATAAATATCGGTTTACCATACGGTTCAAATTTGTCATCACACCTTTACAATATTTTCGGTTATGATTTCTCACACAATTTTCCAAATAGTGTTCCCATACCAAACACCCCATAAATGCTCCACAATGGGGCAGAATCGAAATTTTTGGAAATAAATCTGGCATTTCTAAACGGCTGGTCCGATCGGGATAAAATTAAACGTGGCCGTAGCCAAGGCTAGAAAGTCTCCCATAGAGCATCCTCTACGGAAGCCATACAGGCGGTCTGGATTGTTGGTCTCCAAATATTTAACCAGATGGTAGTTTACCATACTCTTCATAACTTAGGAAAAAGTAGAACGATTGCTAATGCCTTTCCCTTTATAGGCATTAGCAACCTTCCAACATACATGAAATTCGCCGGCAAGGTATGAAATGCTGAAATGTTTAGCTAATGCTTCAAAACCAGCGCTGGTATGCCATCCGGCCCAAGAGTGCAATATTTTAATATGGCTTATTTTTGAATCCAATTGAATTTTTTTCTAAGACAAATAAAATCTTTGAAAATGGATGGAAAACAAAAAATGTTGAAGGTACCATACTTTAAGACCACATAGCTTGCCCCGGGTGCATTTGTAAGACCCATTTTAATAACTTAAACTCAAATACTACTTGGAATGCTCACGTCAAATTTTATCCCGATCGCAACAGCCCACTCTAGGTAATTTTACCCATTTTTGAGGCAAAAAGTCATTTTTTGAACTTTCATGAAAGCATTTTTTGTTGTTTGTATTTGATAAAGAAAACATTAAAGCAAACAACTGCAAGTTTTTATTTGTAAAAAAAATAACGGTATATCGTTACCTTAATATAGGAATGCCCTAACTCTTTTTTTTCCCAAAATTTAGTTTTTTGCATAGGCAGCTTGCAAAATAACGAACTTGCGGAAGTTTGGTTTGATGAAACCATGTTGTTGCTAAAGCTGAATGCGGAAATATTTTGAATGAGGAATAGGCTTAAGTGAAGAAAAAAAAATTTTTTTTTGATGTTTTGGAAATAAAAATAGATCCGCCATTTTTAATTTGGAAAATTTTACCTCAGATTCGAAATCAGCAATCGTGAATACGCCCCGTTTACCGATTTTCATTTAAATCAGAAGACATTTTAAAATTTACGCCGCCATATTGGATCCACCATTTTGAATTTGAAAAATTTTACCTTAGAATCAAAATCAGCAATCTTGAATACTCCTATACACCACATTTTCATGTAAATCAGAAGACATTTTAAAACTTATGCCGCCATATTGGATCCACCATTTTGAATTTCAAAAATTTTTACCTCAGATTCGAAATCAGCAATCTTAAATACTCCATTATACCAAATTTCATGTAAAGCAGAAGACATTTTAAAATTTAAGCCTCCATATTGGATCCGCCATTTAGAATTTGAAAAATTCTACCTCAGATTCGAAATCAGCAATCTTGAATACTCGCGTATACCGATTTTCATGCAAATCAGAAGACATTTTAAAATTTACGCCGCCATTTGAATTTGAAAAATTTTACTTCTGATTCGAAATCAGAAACCTTAAAAACCCCTGTATACCGATTTTCATCTCGTTCAGTGTTACCTTATAGTTTTGGCCACAAAAATGGGTAAAGCTAGGTACTCTGTTCAAAATTTCGTGCGAAATGCTGTCAAACTACATATAAAATATTTGGAATGAAGTATATGCGAAATTATTTCGCAATAGCAGTACTCTGTTTTTATTGTGGAAAACATGTGAAATACATCTGGCAACCTTATTTTTCCACACGAAATAACATACGCAGCACTTCTTTCGCACGAAATTTAAACTGTCAAACAGCATATAAAATTTTTCGCATGAAAAATCCATAATTTGTGCAGCCGTTTAGAAATGCCAGATTTATTTCCAAAAAATGTTGATTCTGCCCACTGTGTGTCGCTCCATATAAGTTTTATTTATACAGAACTCATATCACATAATTTTATGATGATCGGTCCATAATTAGTCATTGCTCCCATAAAAGGTCCTCCTCCGAAAATAATTCGCGAATATAAATTTTTGAAATTTAAATAAAAAATGTGTTTTCTCATTTATTCAGTGTCCGTTGAAGCCCGACCATAATTTCTTACTTGTTATAAAATACTTTTTTATTGTAAAAGAAGGTATTTAAGAATCTCTGCTTGGCTACATCTACAAACGTATGCAAATAGACAAGTAGTTATACACATGTATTAAATATTGCTATCCAAATTATATGTGCATGTTCTAACACCTCGTTTCACAACATCCAACTAAATATGAACAACAGCGACAAAAACTACTTACTTACTACATACATACAAATAAATATATACAATGCTAAAACGATTCAACACTTTAAACTACGGTTAAGATCCTGTTCCTGTTGACGATGAATAGAATGGCAAAAGGAAATCAAATCAAAGCGGAAGTAAGACTGAAAATACCGATTTCTAAATGCAAATACATACACTACTCAAAACCCATGCTAACAAATGTAGACAAATAAATACGAAAAGGAAAGAGAAACTGGGGAATGAAAATCTCTTTAAATATACAAACAAAAATTGCACAGCTACACACACTCACAAAAGGTGTGTATATTAGATATACATACAAACAAATATAAATGGTATAAATGTTGTCTCTAGTTTAGAGTATGAGAGTTTTTCCAAAAAAAAAAATATTAAATTGCAAAATGAAATCATGAAAATTCTTTTATATTTTTATGAGCTTAAATAGAACTAAAAAATGCAAAACGTTGTCATTGTATGAATGGTAGTAGTCGTTGTCGTATTATTATTATTATTATTTTTTTGTTATACATCTATATTCGTTTTCTTTTGCTTGTTATTTTATTTGAGTCTCTTGTTAAGCATGTGACCCGTCATAAGGTTCATGTTTTATAAGTTTTATCTCCGTATACACATGCATAAGTCTACATACATACATATGTACATATGTTTGTATAAAGTTACACGGTAATGTGCTGAAGCTGAAACTGTTTTCACTATTGCCATTACCAATGATGAGCAGGTTAACAACGTTAAATGTGCGAATTATGAATGGATTTTTATTACAATAAAACGAGAAGACATATAGAGTTTTTAAAAGAAAAAAAAAATCTGGTAATAAAAATAAAGAAATTATGCTTTATGTCATGTAACAAGAGTTACAAATGTAAATGCAGTAACGAATATTTGAGTGAAATGGAAGTAGAAGTTTTGTTTTACTTTACTTTATTTTGGAAATAAAGCTGAACGAATAGTGAAAACTAAACTTTGTAAAATTTTACCTCATATTCATAACCAAAATTTTAATTTTTAAACAAAATATCTATAAACAATAAGTTTTATAAACCTTTGATAAAATTGACAAGTAAGAACCATAAAATATCCTACGTTAAATATATAAGAAAATCACTTTTTGCGAAAATTGAGATAACACAAAAAAAAATACATTTCATTTACTATCACTCTGTCAGATCGAAATTTTGATATAGTTTCTCATTTAATAGTTATTATACCCTACACCACCATAGTGAGGAGGGTATATGCGTTTGTGCAGATGTTTGTAACGCCCAAAAATATTAGTCTAACACCCACCTTAAAGTATACCGATCGACTTAGAATCACTTTCTGTCGATTAAACGATGTCCGTCCGTCTGGTTGGCTGGCTGGCTGTCCATGTAAACCTTGTACGCAGAGTACAGGTCGCTATTTTGAAGATATTTCGATAAAATTTAGTACATATTATTTTTTCGGCCCAAGGACCAAGCTGGTTGAAATCGGTCCATTATTTCACCTGGCCCCATACAAATTTCCTTCCGAAATTGGACTTTATCGGTCATAAATGTTTAATTTATAAATGTATCTCCACAAATAGCGATCCAAATAAGTTTTATATATACAAAATTCATGTCACCAAATTTTGTTACGATCGGTCCATAATTAGTCATAGCTCCCATATAGACCCGCTTCCGAAAATCACTTTTACGTACATAAATCGCTTAAAAATGTTGGTATACTCACAAAATTCAACATAGGAAACTTTCATATAGACATAAATCACACGACCTAATTTCATGGTGATCGGTCCATAATTGGTCATAGCCCCCATATAAGGCCCACTTCCGAAAATCACTCAAAAATATAAATTATTGAAATTTTAAAAGAAAAAATGTTTTTGCTCTTATACTTAGTGTAGGGTATTCGGGCTTGACCGACCATACATTCTTACTTGTTTTTATATAAAAACTTGCATTTTTTGAAAAACAATGTAACTCCAAAGTTTCTTAAAAAACTTAAAAATTAGATGTTTAAAATTACATTATTTCAAAAACTAAGATAGAAAAAGCGAAATAGAAAAAATTCAGGTCACAAGCTCTTTGGGAAAAATATTTTTTGAAAATGGGTAACTCCATTATTTCGTAAAAAACGGATAAATTAACGTGCTGAATCAAATAGTCAATATTTCACCACAAATGATTACTAAAGTTGCCTTAATTACGTAAAATACAAAAATAACACTCTGCTACAAAATGACACTTTTTGTCGGAACATGAAAAGCGACCTAATGGGGGTTGTAGGCCTAGGTGAGGACATACTAAAACCGTTTTCAAAGATTTTAAAATTTTGAGATATTTTGAAAAAACTGTTTTAGGGTAGGTAGTAGTACTTTAGTACCTCTAACTCACACATTTTTAGACCGATTTCCAAATTTTAAACAATTATGGATAGACAAAGGATTAGGCTTTTATAAGATGTATGTATAAAAGTAAGTTTTTATTAAAAGTTTCGCTTTATTTTTTTCATAATTTTTCAAATTCAACAATAGTTAAATTAATTTTTTTCTATAAAAACCTATTTTATTTTTGCACAGTGTTTTAAAGACAACTTTATATGGGAAAAAATGAGATATTATTTGTTAAAATCGGTTTATATTTGCAAAAGTTATTAAACTTTTTTGAAAAAAGGTCGAAAAAATTTACCTTGTAAATTCAAAATTTTATCAATATATTTTTTCTACAGTTTTTTGTTTTTTTTTTATTCATATGCATTGGGGGAGAAAATACTAAAAATGGTGTTAATTTAAAGTTGAATAACTTATACAATTTTAATCCGATTTATATAATTAAAACCATGTTTTATTAAGAACTAAATTTCCTATATATGTTGGTATAAAGTTTTATAAACCTTCATATCAAAATAAGCAATGAAAAGCGACTAAAATCAAAAAAGTTGATAAATTTTGTTTTTCTTTTAGATATTCTTAACAAAAACAATACCTATAACTTACAAATATATAAAAAACTGCACGTAATTTTAAAACGTAGTCAGTGTTCTTTCCAAACCCGTTAAATAATTTAAGGGCGGACAAAAACTGACTGATTTACAGATAGATAAGTTGACAAATATTACTAAAAATTTTATTTTTTTAGAATAATTTCTGAATTTGAGGGTGTTTCTGAATTTTTTTGACACAATTTGTAATGTATTCAGCAAGCCCTATAACCCACGCTAGGTTGTTTTCCATGTTTTTTTTTCAATGTTACAATGTTATAAGTCTCACTCAATAATGGTGATAGTGTACATATTTAAATTTTTTCACTAATAATATTTTGAAAATAGTTAAAATATTTTTTTTTGCAGTCTAATGAAATAATTTTTTCTACACTAAAATTTTTAGTTAAAAAAATATTCCTGCATTATTTTTTTCAACAATGAAATGTTGTACTCTATTCATAGTTTAAGTTAATATATTTTAGGAAAAAACGTAATATTTTAAGATGTCCCATCGAAGTCCCAAAAATCAACAAAAAATACTTACGATGATGGTGATACAACTTTTTTTTTCTTTTTATAAGTAATGATATTTCCCTTTCTTTTTAAAGCATGGAATGTAGTTGGTGTATCTTCCAATGCGTATATAGGGTCCATATATTCCAGTTATATCTGATGTTCCTCAAGGTAGTCATTTGGGTCCAGTATTATTTCTAATATTCATTAATGATCTACCATCCTGTATTAAGAATTCTAAAATGTTAATGTATGCCGATGACGTTAAGCTCTTCCTTAGCTTAAATCAATCTAACCAATGTTCCTTACTTCAAGCTGATCTGGATAATTTTAACCAATGGTGTAATAAGAATTTAATGTATCTGAATTTGAAAAAATGTAAACAAATGACATTCTACAGACGAAGTCCAGTAATCTGTAGATACTCCATCAATGATCATCAACTTGATACATTTTTCTGGCTATTGGATTCCATACGCACAAAAAACTTCAGTCCCTGTCAAACACAATATGTGGGCTGCAGACCCGCATAATATAGGCTACAAACGCCTGAAAAGGGGCAGGTTGCTGACAGAAGCTCTTAACTTCTGACTGGAAATATTGTTTTACGTTTTTTGAAAAAATTGCAAAAACTGGCACAAGTTTTTACTACCTTTAATAATTTTTCTACAGCAGACATTTCTTTCGTTCTGCACATTAAAGTTTTCGGTCATATTTCTTTAATACTGTTCTCTATCTAATGAGAGTTAGGGAATATACATATGCAGTATGTATGAATATTCATATGTATTGGTTGGTATATACATATGTATATGAGAGTGTATGTAATCTAAACACAAAAGTTCTTGCTAAAAGTTTTATCGCTTTATCACAATCATAATAATAATGTTGACGACGATGCTGGTGATAAGCATCTGGAAGTGTCATAATGGTGTGATAATAACAATTTTATAACGCACTTTATTAACCGCATGATATCTACAACTACAAATACAGACAAAAAAAAACACAAAAACACTCACTCAAATGAATACAGATACAAATATAATGTCAAATATACGTTTCGTTTGTGTAAATGTTTTGATCTTTTTTACTTTTAGAATTAGAGGAAATTGGAATGAATGTGTTTTTCATATGAGGAGTTTTTTTTATTATTTTTATGAAGTTATTTTTCTGTATAATTTTATGGCTTTCAAGAGTATAAGTAATGAAATGTATATAGAGGATTTTAAAATGAAGTAATATAATGATAATATTTATAGTTAGACATATAAAGTTAATGTTGCTATTGTTTTTAGTAATTTAAAGTTCACAAAAGTTGTAAATAGGAAATCTCCAGCCGGACTTAAATTTAAAAATATTCGACATGAATTGTAGTTTTAAATTTTTTGTATTGAGTGAACATCTTTACTTAAAAGAGAATTATTCGTAATAAAGCATCGTGCCCTAAACTCCATTTCCGTTTCATTCATGCAACAATAAACCTACAAAAAACCATGTAAAAGTCTACTTAAGCCATTCAATTGCATGAATGAACATTTAATACTCCCCAGTCTAAGAAATCCGAACAAAAAGAACAGCATCTCTTAAATACAAAACAGAATGTATTACAAGGAAATGGTACAAATTGGTCTATTGTGTACGATAAGTTGAATGCCACAAAATGCTTGGCGTCTTTATAAGACGCTTTTAGAGTAGAGATTTAAAAAGGCAGGCGAATAGAAGTGCAACATTATTTTTTCTTTATGTTTTGAAAAGGTAAAGTAATAAATTAAGTAACCACCATAATAGTTAATTTCAAATAACTAAGTAACTATTAGTAGATTATGGTTTACCAAAGGATATTTTGTACTTAATGCAAGCCATAGAGGATAAATCAAAGGCAAAAAAAATCGAAAATTAAATAAAAGAATTTGAAATACATATGAGAAAAGTGATTGAAATGATTTTATAGAGGATTAGTGGAAAGAAAAATTATTAGACTAGATAAAAAAGAAACCATTTAAATGCTGGCCTAACAAATACAGCAGATATTAATAGCAAGATTCTCAAATATATTAGAAAATCTTAAGAAATATTGAGTTTTCGAAATTAAATTAATAGAATTTTCTAAATTTCATATACAAATTTATACTCCCTAAATTTAGATTTCCCCCTCAAAACTGACCTCTAAATTTTTTCCCTCATAAAATAAGCCAAAAAGGACTCCAACCAACTAGCATCATAAATGTCCTTATAACAAGCAACAATAATACTTTTACATGTGTACACTTACACTCGTAAAGAAAAGTTTCTATTACAAAATAATGTCTATGACATTTGACCAAAACATATTTATAATAAATAAGTTTGCAAGAAAAAACTTTTACAAAACTCTTTTTCTTCCCCCCCCCATACACATCCTTACGAGAGAGAATATTAAAAGGAAACTACACAAAATTTCAACATTCCTTTGCAGACAAAGTAAATAGAATGAAATTTATTAGATCTAAAGAAGTAAAACTAGGAGCAAAAAAAAAAGTTTCTTTTGCAAACAACAAATTGAATGTAATTTGTAAACAATAAATGAGAAGGACAAATTTACAAAAGTGACCAAATTTTTTATAAAAAAATTCGTATCATATGAAATGTGAAATATTTCTGTTTTAACTTACATTAATTTAAAGCTGTTTAAAGAATATTAATAACAAAAACAAGCAAGAAAGTACGGTCGGTCAAGCCCGACCATATAACACCCTACACCAAGTAAAAGAGCAAAACATTTTTCTTTTAAAATTTCAATAATTTATATTTTTGAGTGATTTTCGGAAGTGGGCCTTATATGGGAGCTATGACCAATTATGGACCGATCACCATGAAAATAGGTCGTGTGATTTATGTCTATATTAAAGTTTACTATGTTGAATTTTGTGTGTATACCAACATTTTCAAGCGATTTATGCACGTTAAAGTGATTTTCGGAAGCGGGTCTATAAATTTGGTGACATGAATTTTGTATATATTAAACTTATTTGGAGCGGAATTTGTGGAGATACATTTATAAATTAAATATTTATGACCGATAAAGTCCCATTTCGGAAGGATATTTGTATGGGGGCTAGGTGAATGAAAGGACCGATTTCAGCCAGTTTCAATAAGCTTGGTCCTTGGGCCCAAAAGAAATAACATGTACCAAATTTGATCGAAATATTATCAAAATTGCGACCTGTATTCTACGCACAAGGCTTACACTGACAGCCAGCCAGTCGGACGGACATCGTTTAATCGACTCAGAAAGTGATTCGATTGGTATACTTTAAGGTGGGTGTTACAAACATCTGCACAAACGCATTATACCCTCCCCACTATGCTGGTGTAGGGTATAACAAGTAAGCAACCCGTCCATATGATACCCTTTAAACCATTTTGATATGAAACTTATTTGTATTGAATCTTATTTGAATACCAAAATTTTTAAGATATTTGTGATCGATAATGTGATTATAGACGGATTGTCACAAAATTTGGTGAGATAATTTCCGTATATATGAAACATATTTGTCTTGAGTTTTATTTGGGCTAAGGGCTTAGTCCTTAGTACAATATAAAAGTTTGTGCCAAATTTTATTGCGACCTGTAGTTTGATTACAAGATTTATATGGACGGACGGATGGACGGACATCACTTAATCAATTCACAAAGTGTTCCTGAGCAGGTTGGTATACTTTAAGGTGGCTGTTAGGACAATGCTTTTGTACGTTATAAACATCAGCACTAACCCAATATACCCTAACCAATATGGTGGTGTAAGGTATAATGAAATGTATCTTTTATTGTGAAACATGTGTACTATACAAATTTACTCAAAGTATTGGCCATTATTACCCATGACCTTTTCCCATCTTTCTGGCCCCAAGAAAGATTCAAGCCAATATCGGATACTCTGTTCCAAAGTGAAGCATATCACAGATAGAGCGTTCTGTATCGATCGAACAACTAGTAGTCGGACGGGGCACAGTCTACAGTGTCGTCATGATATACGGTTTCATGTCTGGCCATTTTTCGACCAATGCTCGATTCAAACGAATCAGTTGCATAAGGCTAAGTTTCCCTGTGATGGTCTGGTCAGATTTCAGCGGCTCATAATAGAGAGAAGCCTTTTACTCCCACCAAATACGGAGAATTTATTTTCGATACGGCTGGTTGGCCGGGCTTCAAATACGATCTCTTACGCTGCTGGTTATCGTAATGGATCCATTTTTCATCGCAATTAATGATTTGGTGCAAAAATGATTTTCTTTTATAGTTTTAAGCAAAATCTTCTTTCAAGGTTTCTCGATTTTAATTCGTACTGTACCCAATATCCCTGCTTTTGGATGAATTGCAGCTTGAGTAACTTCCAATGATTTTGCATGCTCTTGTTGAGTTTGACAACAATATTCATGGAGTAATGTATCCAATTGTTAAACTTCAAACTTTCAGCTGGGCGATCTTTGTCTTCTGTGTAAAAATCATCACTTCACCATATTCACCATAAGCAATCGGTGAGCATTCGGTGTGTTTCAATGACACTTTTTCTCAAATTAGAGAAGTAAAGCAAAACATCCTGCATATGACGCTTTGTTTTTTTATGTAATATTCACTAACTAATTGAGAATAAATGACATATACGTTATTAAAATCAAAATCCGCGTTCAGAAGATACGTCATCTCATTTTTAAGTCATACACCCAATCATAAATGAGAAAGAGTATGACATGGCAAAATTTTAAACATTTTTTTAAACTATATTACCTAAATTATGTAGGAGATACTGAAAAATAACTGAGATTTAAAATTTATACTTGAACATATCTTAAACCATGACAGACAACTCACAAGCAGACAACTCACAAGCTGATGTGTTTTCCTTATTGACTTCAAACTTTAGCCAAATTCGGTAGAAATGTTTAAATAAATTCTAAAGTTAAACAAGTATGAAGGTATAGTCGGTCAAGCCCGACCATAAGATACCCTACACCAAGAAGACGATTATAAACATTTCACTTTTAAAATTTAGTTATGGACCTATCGCCATGATATCATCACGTATTTTATTTCAATACCAGCATTTTTAAGAAATCTATACTCATTGAAAAGATTTTCGGTAGTGGGCCATATATGGAAGCTATGACTAATTATGAACTTATTGCCACAAAATTTGGAGGTACGATATAAGGCAATCGTATGAGGGATAGGAGAAATAATTTACCGAGTCTAACCAAATTCAATAGGCATAGAATAGCTTGTACCAAATTTTGTCGAATTATCTTTGAAATTGCGACTTGTAGTTTAATTACAAGGTTTAAATGGACGGACGGACAGATGGACGGACATCGCTTAATCGATACAGAAACGCATACTTAAAAATCCTTTTACTATTAACATAGCATATGTACTCAATATAAAAGCTATAAAATTTTCAGTTTTGTTATAGATTTTCACATGATTGTATCAACCATATATATGGTTACAGTAAACAAATATATGTTTGTGACAACCATTCATATGATGAAGGACTTATCATATTATGTTGCTCTCGGCTTAAGTCTTATCATAATCTGAGACCAACATATTATGATAAAATTATTCATCATAAATATGGTTGCCACAAACATATATTTGTTTACTGTAACCATATATATGGTTGACACAATCATGTGAATCGTAAATTAACCATAATATGGTTACCACAATGTAAATGGTTACTGTGACTCTAATATTGTTAAAAATCTTGTAACACTATTTAAATGGTTACAGTAACCATGCCCAATTATATTTTTTCCTTGCGTATATATTATTCTTCTTGTGGGCCTCTTCAATATGCAAATTTGCTGATCTATTAATTCGATAATGCCAGAAATCACTTCATCTCCTTTGTAGTTGTAACCGATTAACCTTCAGTTTCTTAAGGTAGGGTCACGCATGACAAATATTTGACGAAAAAGACGTAGCCACTAAATAAAATACATTTGAATTCTTTTATTTATTTCAAAAACTTATTTTACTTAGGATGATACAAAAGAAAAAAATAAGTTTTATTTTATTTAATGCTGTTTGATCTTACAAAACACTTCGAACAAATTTGTGCTAAAAAAAAGTGGTTACGCTTTTTTGAGCAAATATTTGCCGTGTGTGATCCTACCTTTAGATGTATAAGTTGCTGTTGATTTTAATACTCCTCAATTCATGAGTACCGAAAATGTTTCTCTAATGTAAACATGCAATAATAATAATTATGAATATTATTTGGCAATTTATAGTCAGTATAAGAAATTTTAATTTTATTGGCAAAATTATGTCTCGAATAAAATTAAAAAAAAATCACCAGACAAAAAGTTGCTTCCTTGATCAAGAAAAATCCCATAATTATTTTATTGGTTGCATGGGTTGTAATGCGTTGGAAATACTATTACAACAAAACTTATATTTAATGATCTTAAATAAATTTTAAAATACAAGATAAAAAAATTGTACATTCGTTTCAAACAAACAAAACGATTTTACGTGCTTATAATGAAATCCGACAGTACTTACAAAATTGTTATAAAAATACTCAATTTGTAATTGTGTATTTAGTCTTAAGATACAAGGACAATGCTTAACAAAATAACAACCAATAACTGTAAAATAAACTCATCTATTCAAAGGATTTATACAAAAAAAAGAAAGAAACTCATATTTATATATCGACCACCTTAAAGTATGCACTACAAACAATGGACAGCAAAACAACAAAAATACAAGAAACTATATTTTTTTGCTATTTTCCTACAACAAAATAGGATAAAGTGACGTCTGCCTGAACTTCTGTCTCTGTGAGTAGCTAGTGAAACCTGAAACTCTTGGAAAATAAACTACAACAAATATAAGGCCACATTTGTATTTGTACAATTGAATTTTGAATTTTTTTGGAAATGAAAAAAAATCTTTCTCTATTTTAAGTTTATCTCTGCATATCAGAGCTGTAAACGAATGAGTAAAACATATTTGATTTTTAATTAGAAAAAATACTTTTGCTCAAAATATGAATTGAATTAATGTAAAAATGAACTCATCCAAAATATGTTATTCACAGAGAGCATGATAAATTCGAGTGAAATATTAAAAGTGTTTCACTCAAAGTAAAATGTTTGTGAACAATGGAAAGCTTATTAAATTACGACAATTTTGATGTTCATATCGTACTGAGCACATATCTAACATCAGATGGATTAGGAAATAGGTTTCGAAAAGTTTAAATAAAATTCTTAAAATTACAAAACATCAAAGACTTTAAGATTTGGATGAGAATTCTGATATGGAATTGAAGGCACAGATCTTTCATATGATATTAACATTTCATATGTTTCCTTTGCGAGAAAAAAAATCATGAAAACCTTAAAAAGGAACCTTTTTATCCTTTGATCCAGCTCTCCAAATGCTTACGTCTGGAAAAAATTTTTAGCAATGATCTCCTTAAATAAACTGAACTTACATTTTACTTTGGAACATTGACACCTTATTTTTCCTCCATACAAACCGAGCCATCCTAATGTATATGCGTGTATTATGTGTCACATTACTCTAAATTGGTATCTTTATCAAAAATTGCACAACTAAACGGATGTTGCTACCATTGTTGTTCTGTCTTGTTGCTGTTTAGTGCTGTTTCAATTTTCTTGACACTCCGGCACAAAAACACATAAACTTACTTTTACAAACAAGGAGGATGTATACAACACAATTGTTAAGTCCGGTTACTCGGACTCGTACAAGATAATATTGTTATATAAGACTTTCATACACTCATGCAACACTTTCATATACTTTTGGTCATACATATGTCTTTTGTGTTTAGTTTTTGGTAGTAACGGAAATATTTTTCCAACTCCCAGGAAGTTTTTGGGGTTTCTCATGTAGCAGTTAGTAGCTACAACCACATGTTTAAGGGAAATTTGAAACTAGTAGTGAAAGGCTTTTCTGTTGGTCATTTGTTATGGGGTTTTTAGTAAAATGTTTCCGTTTGGGGGGGTGGGGGAGTGTTGCCAAAAAGTCAACTACAATTCTGAGACTGTTTATGAACGAAGAATGAAAAACTAAGTATTTATATCGGTATAAAATGGAACAAAACAAATTCTAATTAAAAATGAATACAACTTAGTAAAGTTTATATGAATGTATTATTGAATTATTGAAACCATTATGAAATCGTATTTCTTTTTATTATTATATCGTTTAATGTTCCTTGATCTTATAAAACTCGTCTAAGATCAAATAAGAATTTGCTGAAAATTGTGTTTTTTTTCTTCATCAAATAATTGATCAATGTGAACGTAAATATTATGGTGGTTTCTTTTCTGACACAAAATGTTGCCAACATATTTTGTACCATTTATTAAAAGTTACCGATACCCTCATAATTTTACATTTTTAACGATCACAATAGAACAAAAACCATTACCATTTATGCAATTTTCTGTTATGTACCTTCTAAATGTTGTAAAACTATACATTTTGCTGTTTAAAAAGTGCATTTCTAACCCTTTGATAAAATTGAGGGTGAAACGTGTAGCATATCTTCAGAGTTTTAGGGCAACATTATTTGAAAAGAACACGTTATACCCTTACCAAACTACATTTGTTTTAGAAAAGAACACAGAAAAGTGTAAAATGCAGAATAAAGGCATCATTTAAGCCAGAAAAGAAAACGCCATTAGTTTTAGTTTTATTTTGCACCTTTTTACCAGGTGTGTTTTATTTATATTTTGTTTCTAAAACAAAAAAACTAAATATTTTATCAATGCGTATGATGCATATTTAATTTATCTTAAATCATAACACTCATACGTCATGACCTAAAAGATTATTGCTTCACTACTTGCGTATGAATAATATTTTTATTCTATAATTCAAATAATACTCATACGTCATATTTTCACATTATTGATGGTCGACATTGAATATTTTAATTTGAATCGAAATCAGTATCAAATTGTAATAAGTAGGCTTTTTAGCTGCAAAAATTTCTAAACATATTTGTTTGTAATAATGGTGGTTATTTTTCGAACTTGTTAGTAAATTATTTAGCCTTGAGTTCATTAAATTGTTTTCCTTGGAAAGACAATTTTATTTATTAAATTTACGTAATTTCAAAGAATACAGAAAAATTTATATTTAGACACACGGCAGAATGGAATGCAGAATAATTATAAACTTGTGAAAAGTAAACTGGAAATGGATACTATCCTATTCTTGCGAAAATCAACAGAAAATGACGATATGTATATTTTGTAAAAATGGCAGCTTCGATTTCAATGAATTTTCTAAAGCTAATATGTATTACATGTATGTATGTACATTCAGGTGGAAATTTTGTTGCACTTATTAGATTTTCAATATTCCCAAGGTCAAACATAGTCTTACGTCATCTAAAAACTAAATTCAGAAAATTTTAGTAAAATCAGATAACCTTTAGCTTTGAGTCACAATTAGGGTTTTTAATTTCCCAACCTTTTATGATTCCCGTGAATCGGGAAAATTTTTCTCTACATTCCCGGGTACCCGACTATTCCCGAAATATATAATAATACTGTAAATTATGAATATTATAGCAACATTTCATATAAAAACGTTATAATCATTATATATAGAGCTTCGTATTAGTTAGTTCAATTTGAGCTTAATTCACTAAAATCTTAATCCGTAATTAACAAATGCAAGCCTTTCATTTCATAAATCCATTCCCAATATCTAATTCTTTAGCTTCCTTCAAAAGCTTCACTTAAATTCAAACTTTGAATGATTAAATTTTTGTTGATTCAAATCTACTACAAATTGAGTTAATATGTGTTTTCTTCATTCAGTATTATTTAGCTTTTTATTATTTACAAAATGAATTGAAACAAATTTTCTTAAGACTTTTAGTGAAAGGAATGAACTTAATACAATTAACTGAATCGTTAAGATTAAAACTTATTTTGATCTCAAAAATGGAATTAAGAATTAATTCCTTCGATCCTTTGTTATATATTTTATATGTACATATACATAAAGTCTTCATTTAATGCTTTGTTATTAACAAAATATAAAAGTTTATACAAATAATTTTTTTTTTAAAAAATATAGATAAAAATTTCCAAATTATTGGATTCAAAGGTGTTTATTCACAAAATCAAGTCGAACGTTTGCAAAACACACTCATTATAAAGCTGCCTTGGTAACAACCAAGAACTATTGCTGTGTTTAACTTCAAGGCCAAAATTAATTCTATACTTGGAAATACCAAATGGTGTGCAGCCATCAACATTAGGGGCCTTTGTTCTATTAGAATTTTGTGGAATAATTCGCACTGGTCCATCTTGGCATTGACGATTTATTTCTAGATCATGAAGTTTTCCATATGTCTTTTTAAATGTTAAATGCCGAGATATAAACGAAAAACTGTAAAAAAAAACTTTTTTTTTTAAAAAAAACTAGAGTTCTAATTTGTTTTCTTTGTAGTTTCGTCAGTTTTTAATTCCCGGGAATCCCGACTAAAAATCCCGGGAATCGGGTAATGAAAAATTGGCAAAATTCCCGGGAAATTTGTCCCGGAAATTCCCGGGATAAAAACCCTAGTCACAATAGCAATATTAAAAAAAAAGAATTAAATTCAAAATAGTTTTTGTAATTCATTTACTCGTATATCTTTAAGTATAAAATTTAAAAACTTTCCTACAACGATAAACCAAACAAGTAAGAGAGCTATATTCGTCTGTGCCGAATCTTATATACCCTCCACCAAATTATACTTTAAAATAATTTTTTAGGTAAATTAAATTTTTTTTCACAATTTTTTAAAAAAAATTATTTTTTTAATTTTTTTCAAATTTTTTTTATTTTAAATTCTTTTTTTAATTTTAAAAAATTTTTTGATAAAAAAAAATTCTGGTTAAAAAATATTTTTCCCGATTTTTACAAATTGTAGGTCCAACTTGCCTTATATACATCGTTGCAATGGACTTTGAAATATCTATCGTTAGATGTCTATATTAATGACTTAGTAATCCAGATATAGATCAAAAATAGGCCAAAAATCTAGGTTTTCTCGGTTTTTTCCTTATATCGCAGCCATTTGTGCGGCGATTTTGTCGATTTTAAATAAAAACCGAACCGGTAGAATTCCCGATATATTGATGTACCAATCATGTTTGTCAGTTATTTGGGGGCTACGGAAAGTTGATTTCGACATACAGCCGGACAGACGGATAGACGGACATGGCTATGTCGACTTCGCTATCTCCGGAATATATATACTTTGTGGGTCGCAAATGAAAAATGTAGATATTCGGCCACAAATGGCTGAGGTATAATTAAAAAATCGGGACAACCTCGATTTTTGGACTATTTTTGATCTACATATAATACTAAGTCATTAATATAGACAATATGGATATCTAATGATATATACTTCAAAGACCATTACAACAATGTATATAAGGCAAGTTGGAATTACAAATTGTAAAAATCGTTAAAAATATTTTTTAATCAGAATTTTTTTTCATCAAAAAATTTAAATTAAAAAAAATTTTTTAAATAAAAAAAGTTTGAAAAAAATTAAAAAAAAAAACAATGATATTTCAAAGTCCATTGCAACGATGTATATACTGAGGAAAAAACGACGTTGCAAAATCGACAACGGTTGGTGTCATTTTGACACCATACGGTGTCACTTTTTTTCGACACCGTACGTTTACAATTTGTAAACAAACGGGTACGAATCGACAACGCAATGTTGTTAAATTATTCGCGACGCATTTCAACGTGAGTTGCTTTTTATAAGTGTGTTTTAATTTTATTTACATTATATTTTAATAAATAATAAAGAGTAATAGTGATGCAAATAAATGGTTTAAAAACCATAATATAAAAGAAAGTGTAATTGTGTTTGATTGCGAATTTGTGTTGATGAAGATGAAGATCCAGGCAGTGAAGTCAGTGAAGATCCAGGCCGAGAAGACCACCGAATCCAGTGTCGACATACAACTTCAAATGGAAACTTATAGTTTTTATATTTAAGTATTTATGTATAAGTATTGTATAAAAAAATGTAAAAAATAAAGAAATTGTTATTTATATTAATTACCAAAAAAATAGAAAGGAAAAATTGTCAGGTGCCAAATCGTACACGAACGCTATCAAGTCGCTAACTAATGGTGTCAAATTGACAACGGTTTGGTGTCAAATCGTACACAAACGGCGACAAATTGTCACGGTCTGTTACAAAATCGTACACGAACGTTGTCAAATCGACAAAGGATGATGTGAATTCGGCAACGGAATGGTGTAATTTTTTCGTTGTCAAATTGACACCGTTCGTGTACAATTTGTACACATACGGGGTTGATACACTATTGACACCGAATGGTGTCAAATTGTACACGGATGTGTTCATTTTTTCGCTAGTTGTATAAGGTTATAGTAATTTGAACCTAAAATCGGGAAAAATACTTTTTAACACAATTTTTTTTTACAAAAAAAATTTCAAAATTAAAAAAAATGGAGAAAATTTAAAAAAAAAAAACAATTTCGAAAAAAAAATTTGAAAATTTTGATTATTTTTTTTAAATTTTTAAAAACAATTTTGAAATTTAATTTTTTTTAATTTTGTAATTTAATGTATAATTTGGTGAAGGGTATATAAGTTTCGGTACAGCCGAATATAGCTCTCTTACTTGTTTTAAACTATTCTAGATAGAACTTCCTTGGAATACATGGACCATCAAGCAGTAGTTTCAGTTTGAAAATGAAAAAGGTCCCCTTCTCACTCATCGGAGTGATAATATGATTTGGGTACCCGAACGCGACATTGGGAACACGAATAAAATCAAGTAACAAATTTAGCATTAATAAAGTGTAACAAAGTTATTGGAAATTTTTAAACTTTTATACGCAAATATAAAAAACAATCCCGCATCTCTAAAAAATAGAAAAAGCTACATAAACACAGCGTATGTTTAATATTTAATTCAACTAAAATATTAATAATCATACGCCCTAGTCTAATACACTAATTTTGCCTAACCATACGTATACGTAATTATTTCATTATACATATCCAAAAATATTACTCATACGATACATTTTAAAAGAGTTTCATAAAATTGTTTTTATAAAATTATATACATACAAACATAAAACAAAGTCAATAAAAGCAATTAGTAAACGTAATTACACCAAATGTTATTTGTATTAAATCCAATTAACATTTAATTAGCTTTAAGGCTTAAAAATAACTATAGTATGTATTAATAATAACTTGCCATGGCAGGCTGCTAAAAACCACCCACCAACAAATTTTCTAAATTCAAACAAAATTTCAAATAAATTGCGAATATTACAAAATAAATTAAATTTAAACTAATGTTTAGCACAATTTCCTCATGACAACAAATCCTTGCTACGAAATACTTCATACTAATTCGATTTAGTAAATAGTATTTACTGTTGACCCTTAAATAGAATATACAAAGCTTAAATATGATTATCAACAAAATTTCATAATGATTTTAATCACAACAATCAGCATCATTATCATTCCTCAAATTGAGCCAATATTTATGCATGCAGTCGTTTGCAAAAAAATTTATTTATACACGTGTCCAATGGCATCAGTAGTACTCTGCACACAGGACTGCCAGCAAAACTAACATTCACAAAATGATACCAACCAAAAATCATCATCATCCTACTCCTCTCTCAATAGTTTCAAATCATTCATTTCATGATTTGCAAGAGCTTGTTTGACTGTGTTCAACTCAATTTTCAACATTTATTAGCAATCTGCAAATTCAATAGTGTTTGATTTGGCAACAAACATTCAAAAACTCTTAACCAGGCATGAACCAGACTAATTCCCACCATGTTCGTTGATACGTTGCTGTTCTGTTTTTTTTATATTGCTGGTTTTGTTTGTTTAATATTTCGTATGAATTGAACTGTCTAACTAGGAAAAAACACCTGAGAATTTTGGCAAAAACAAAATACCAAAATTCCCCTGACTGAGCAGCACCAGACAGCAGCACAAGTTATCCAAAAAAAAAAGAAATACTCCGAATGTGGTATAAATTTATCATTGTGCTGCTAAAAACAAATGTTATTCATTTCTCGTAGTCTTTTTTTTTTGTGATTCTGTTGGTATTCATTGGCATTTGAACATGTCTAACCAAGGAGCAGCGTGATGGGTTGTCGGTCGTTATGGACAAGTACAAACAAATCGAAAACTGAAAGACATCATCCATAATCGTATTCAAGAGTACAATTTTTAAATGGAATTTTGAATTTTTTACACGATTTGTAACAAAAAAATATAAAGAAGAAAACTTCACATGTGTAGCGAATTTTCGATATTTCTTTTTCTAAAAATTCACAAATCATTTAAAAGTCAACTAAATTTTTCTTTAACTAAACCTAATGTCCGAACAATTTCCTTTCAAACTACGTTCGAATTTTTAAAATCCCTTAATAAAAGCCTAAGTTATTGCAATATTTGTGAAAATTATAAAAATTAATATCAATCATACGCACCATGGGTTAATTTGAAAAAATGTTTATAACTTGTAAACTAGGGGAGCAAATACTACAAAATTTGGTCAGTTTATAGAGTATTATTTTAACCTTCTGTGAAGAGAATAACTTTCCAAATTTGTCACTACATTCTTTAAAATAATATAGGCAGATAATCTTTTCGAATAGACATAAATTTCATAAACGCTTATTTATAGATATATTCTGTAACCATTTAGCCAATAGGTTGAGTAGAAAATAAAGAAATACTTGCCATTTTTAATCTTATATATTGAAGTGTTATTTCCAATCCTTATACACCAATAATATTTATTTTACTGCTACTTAACTCTGTTGAATTAAGCTGTTTTTTGCAAACTATAATTTTACTCAAGCAGAAGTTTGTATTTTGGCTCATCCATCAGATTTTGGCAATGATATTTTCATCATTATTATCAATTCCATTAAGAGTATGAGTTTAAGGTATGCTGTAATATTTTACTGAAAATAAGTAGCAATAATGTAAATGCCAATTCGGTTTAATTCCAATTTGTTGCATATACATACATGCTTAGCCAAATAAAACATACTGACTAACAAATGCGTTATAAACAAGCATACAGTTTTAAATAATAGTTACATCCATATATTATGTGAATTTTGATTACAACTTCGTATTATTTTGTAATTCCAAAATTGTATTGATTTTTTCTTTAACATGATTTTATTTTAAAAATTACTTTATCACAACTTTGCACTAAACTATTATATTCAATGGCAGGTTTAAAACTTAAAGTGTTTTTGCCCAAGTGCCGGCATGTACTAACAATAATTCTTACTAAGCCAATAAAACACTTTAACGTGTTTTATTTTTTAAGTGTAGGCAGACACCTTAACAAAAAATATATTGTATAACAACAAAAAGTCCCACAAAAATTCTATGGCAGACATGTGTATGAATATGAGTGCGTATGCATGGCCATTTCAATGTGTGTGAGTTTAATTGTTTTTGTAAAGACAGTGGGCTAGAAAAGAACTAAAGTTGAAAATAATCAAAATTAAGGGTACAATACTGACTACTGCTATACAGGAAACTTAATCAACAAAGCAAGAACTCTACCAAAATAAGTCAGAGTTAAAATCTGTTAATCTGGCAGAAGAGCTCAAATGCCTGAAACAGTTGTCAAAGATTTTAATAATTTTCTTGGTTATTTTATAATTTATTGAATGTGAACAATTTTCTTATGTGTAAAAATAACAATGTAACAATGTTGGTACATTTTTAACTTTTAAAAATTGTGCTTTATTTTCTTAAAGTAAACCGCATTCTTTTAGTTGCAAATAAGAACTCTCTTATTAAACATTTAAGTTTAAACATTTTAAAAACTCTTTATTTACATATTTAAATCTACACAACCGTTAGATTTACTATTGTTACTATTTATACAATGCCAAGTTCTAGTAGTTTCATGAATTATCTAACGGACAAAACTATAATGTTCTATTTCCACAATGATCACCTTTTAGTAGATTTAATGTTAACAGTTAATGTTGTCATACGTATAACTAATGTAAAAGTTTCTACTAATGGAAATGTTTAAAAACATGATGAATGTTGCATGCCGCCGTCAAATTCAAATTGATAATGTCATTCCGTAACAATATTATAAGCTTATAATTAACTAGTGAAACTACAGTTTTGATCAAAGCGGGATGGTTATTCGGCTCCACAAATTATTTATCACCTTTGTCTCTACACAAAAACTGTTTCAAGTGATCGCATAGCTTTATATTGTATTTATTACGAACATATTTTTCCAAAGTATATACATAAATAAGTATTAAATGCTTAGAACTTTGCTATTTTCATTACACATTAATATTTTACACTTTGTTGGAGAGCACATGTGGCTCTCTACAACTATACGCTTTAAAAGAGAGAGCGCTCTACATCGATCGAACGAAATAGTAGTCTGGACTATAAGGCGGGTAAAGCAAAACTTCCCACTCCTTTTTAAATAGTTTTTAACAGGCATTGCAATATGTAGCCGAGTATTGTCATGATAGAATATTGCAGTTTCGGCCAATGATCCCTTCACACGGCTTTGGTGTCGATTAGGATCGCAATGATTTGACGAAAAAATTATTTTCTTTTATAGAGTTCAAACATCATTTCGAACATGCAAAATTGTCTTTCAAAGGACTCTCGGCTTCAGTTGGTATGGTACCCAATTCCCCTACTTTTCGATGAATCCTGTTGCTCGCAAACGTTTTAGTTGCTGCTGGATTCAGATTTGCAAAAAGCTGGACATTGGGGTCTAAAAAGCTGGACAAATCAAAAAAAACTGGACATTACAAAAATTACTGAGAAAATGTTAATTTTGGTTTTGTGTAATCAAATGTATTACACGGTGCTACAGTGAGAAAAAAACTTGGAAAACGACAAAGTGTGGGTTATACGTACATTGCAAATTTCAGAACACTCTCAATTACAGAAGTTATTTTAAAATCCGTTTTAAGTGATGTTCGTCAACTTCAGTCCAGTTAGTTTTGGTCTGATTTTAATTTTTTAACGGGTTTAGAAAGAAAATTGATTACGCTTTGAAATATCGTGCATTTTTTTATATATTTGTAAGTTATAAGTATTGTTTTTGTTAAGAATATCTAAACAAAATAAAATTCATCAACTTTTTTATTTTAAGTGGCTTTTCATTGCTTATTTTGCTATGAAAGCTTATGCAAATTTATAGCAATGTATACAGAAAATTTAATTCTTAACAAAACATGGTTTTATTCAACTTTTCATTAATACGTTTTTTAGTAAAATAATTGTAGTTTTTAATTTACAAGTAAATTTTTTCGAACTTTTTCGAAAAAGTTTACAAACTTTAGCAAATTTTAACCGATTTTAACAATTAATGTCTCGTTTTTTTCTATATATAAATTTGTTTAAAACATTGTACAAAAAAAATAGGTTTTAATAGAAAATAAATTTTATGTATACATTTCATGAAAGCTTAATTCTTTGCCTTTCCATAACTGTTTACAATTTTTCGGTCTAAAAATGTGAGAATTAGTGGTACTAAAGTACTACGACCTATCGTAAAACTGTTTTTTCAAAATAACTAAAAATTTTGAGGGTGTTTCAAAATCTTTGGGTCTACAACCCCCACTTGGTCGCTTTTCAAGTTCTTACAAAAATTATGTTTTTAGTAGTGTGTTAATATTGTTACGTTTTAACCTTTTCAAAACGCTGGTTTATTTCCTTTAAATAAACCGGATACTTTTGATTGCAAATAAAAGCCGTTTAGTAGTTTGAAAATTGTAACAACTCTTTATTTATTTAAAATGTACAACAACAGAATTAAATAGTCACTCAATGTTTTTTTTATACACATTTATAAATTCTCAGAAATACAGACACTTTATAATGTATACGAATTCACTTGAAAAATACAGCACATTTTAAGGCACTCAGTTGATGTTTATTCAAATATTTTTATTTAATAATGCCCACAGATATGTTACAGTTTGCCATTACAGCACTGTTATTTGAAAGCATTATGCTACTTTTAAATCAGCCCTTAAAATCGTTATATTTGAATTCAAGTACAATTTCGTAACACTTCCCCCCGCTGAAGCCCGGTCGTCCCGAATAGGCATAGACTCACTTCTCCCATAGGCAGCTAGTCGTTTCAGATGTTCAACTTTAATTCCCGATATCGATCTTCCACATTTCCGTATTCTATAAACCATCTCGTCCAATTTCTTAACCACCATATGTAGTCCTTTGCAGTGATTCCTTAATTTGGATGACAAACCCTTATTACGTTGTGAGCTATATCTGGTTTTCATATGTCATTTTAATTCGTCTCCGAACGAGTTCATGCATTTCTTTTTCTGCTGAAGCACCTCGATTTTCCGCACATTACACATCTGGGGCTTTGAAATTATCTTTGCTGTTTCTTGTACCAGCGCAAATGAGACGGTTTCAACGAATGATGACTTTGGTGTGGCACATACCGCATATTTTATCTCTGGATCGCGTATACCATTCACAAATGCCTCTATCTTCAAATGCTCCAAAATCGGATGGTTCTCCCCTGGATAAATTAGCTGTAGCAAACGCTCGATTTCCATCGCAAAATCTTGTAGCGTCTCATTGACATTCTGCACTCTACCACGCAATTCCATTCGGTATAATTCTTTTTTATGTTCGCCACCGTACTTACGTTTCAGCGCCTCCATTATGTCATCATAACAATTTCTGTTGCTCACTGGCACGCTTTCAAGAACTACCGCTGCATTTCCTTTTAAGGCCAAAATCAATTCGATAGCTTTTTCTTCGTCTTTCCACATGTTTCTAAGGGCATCCGTATCGAACTGGAACTTGAACACATTAAATGGTGTGGTGCCATCAAAACTAGGAGCCTTTATTCTACTCGATGTTTCTGAAATAACTCGCACCGGTCCGTCTTGGCATTGAAGATTATTAATTTTCATTGGTAAAAAAAATAAATCTCTTGGTATTTATTTATAAACTTCACGAATGCTGCAGTAATCAATATATGTATAGTTTATCGTTATCTATTTCTTTAGATATTTCAAGTTTAAATTTAAAAATGCTATTTTTTTTAAAAAACGAAAGTTTTCTACGTCACTCTTAAAAGTTTCTTGTTCATTAGGCGAAATTTTTTTCAAAATGCTGTTAACTTTGGAGCCAAAAGATTTGTTATTTATTCTACTTTTGAGGCTTATAAATAGCCTCAAAAGTAGAAAAATACGGTCATTATATCGAGCAACTCTAAAACTGTACACGAGTTATTCTCAAAAGCTGTAAATTCCTGCATTATGTTTTGCATAAAATATAAATATGCTTCTGATAATCCTTAACTTTTACATTCTTCTTCATTGACATCATTAACAGAAATTCCACATGACACGTATTCCCATAAAACTTTTGGTATTTATTTTTTCCTTTCTTCAAAAAACACATACACTTTTTTGCATAAGTTATTACTGTCTACTAATTAGTAGTAAGTAAATTTGAAGTAATAAATAATATAGACATTATTGTCGAAAATTTCAATTTAGCTGGACAAATGAAATTTTAGCTTGAAACTGGACAGGCATGAAAAAAGCTGGACAATCCAGCCAAGTCCAGCCAGGCTGGCAACCCTTTGCTGGTGTCTCTCAAAATGATTTGGCAAGCTCTCTTTAAGTATTACAACAATCTTCATGGAGTAATGCTTCATATTCTTGGTCTGCAAATTTTTTTGGCTGGCCTGGACGATCTTTGTCTTCCGTGTCAAAATCACCTTTAAGTCATACAAACCATATCTCGCACGTTGAAACCGATGGTACATATACCGTGGTGAATATGTACCATCGGTTTCAACGTTTCCAAATTGAAGAAGTAAAGCAAAACTTCCCGCTTATGACGCTTTGTTTGCACAAAATTCGAAATTTTTGAAGCAAAAAAAAATTGTTGTTAACACTATGATTTTTAAAAACTAAGTGAGATTAACTGATATTTAAGTTACTAAAAACAAAACCCGTTTTTAAAACATATACCATATATTGTAAATTCCGCATTTTTAGGTCATACAACCAATAATATTCTACCATTTTAAAGCTATTGACTCTGAATTAAAGAAAATTTAATGATTAGAAAGGAATTAATTCTATAAAGAATGAATTCCTAAAGGATTGAATTCAATACGTTTGCAGTCTCAAGGAATTAGAACAACGAATTAAGGAAATGAAATTATTAGCAGAATATATTTAATTTGATTTTGAAAATTGAATTAAGAATTAATTCTTTCGAACCGAATTAGTGGATTCAGAAGGTATATTGTTTAAAACCATGTTATTGCCTTTCAAGAAAAAAATGTTTTAAAATAATACCGCTCTCCATTCTATGTTCATTGTAAGCCGAGTCGAGAATTCTGAAATATTAGAACATTCTGATAATATGACATGATAGAATACCTTGTGAATCCACTAAAAAAGTTATTGATAATCATTTCTCATAAGACAAATTGAATATAGCGTTCGAAGCCCGGATGATAGCTAAAATATATTTTATTTAAAGATTGGGAGAAACCCTTAACGTTGCTCTATTTTTCAACCACTGTTCCTTATCCTTATACAATGTCCCTAAAAAAAAACTATATTGTCCTCAGACTATGAAGGTATATACATATGTAAGTGTGTATACTATAACATCATAAACCATGTAAGCTGAGATTTGTTAGTGATTTTCACATGTTAACTATGTTTGTTCCTTTTATTTCCATTCCATTTTGGTTTTGTTTATGTTTTTTTTTTCTTTCTTACTCTATTTTTCTTTTTAAACTCCAATTTTGCGGCCATAAAACTTTAGCAAAAACATAGCAAGAGCAAAAACAGATTTGGGAAAACATGTATAAACGTTTGATGTTGATTAAAATGGAGCCATGTGTGTTCGATTACACTCACACAAAAACATAAACACACAGATACATATTTATGTGTTTGGAATACTGTAACACACATACATTCCCTAAGAGCTTTTCAAAGATTTAATGCACGTTTTTATTTTGTTCATTTTTTTATTTTTGGCTAAAAGTAGTATATAAATTTTGGCTAAAGAGTTGTACAAAAACATTCTATCACACACAAATACATATGACGACAGTAGTCTCCATAAAAAAGTTGTAACACTCTGTTCACACACGCACATAACAACATCATAACAATTTACTAAAAGTATTAAAGTTGACACAAGAGGATTAACAAGTATATAAAACGACACACACACACATGTCAAAATAAAACAAAAATACAAATTTATTTAGTTCAACAGTGGAGTGCAAAAGATTAGTGTCAGAAGCATTGAACATAAACAGAAATGCAAGATTATTACAAATTTGGACCTCGGCATAGATGGTCATATAACATCGGACAAGAAACGTACAGCCAAGCGATCGAAATGCTGAGAAACGAAAATTCGGTATGTTGAAATTTGGTCATCATATGGTTTCCAGGCATTAGATATAGAATAACTATTCTTTTACTCTGTTAAACTTGAAAACACTGATCCACTTAAACATGCAGCAAAACTCTCAATAAATGGGCATTCCAGAACCAAATTTTAAGCGAATTTCAAATGCTGAAATACAAATTTTTAGAATGTCGGAATTTGGAGATGATCAAGGTTCCAGGCATTTGGTATAGAAGAATTATCCTCAAACTCTAACAAATTTAAAAACCACTTAAAAGTTAAAGAAAATTAATTGAACTTTGGCTAGCTTCTGTCTTCCGTATTTCTGTAGCTCCTAGCAAATATGTTTTATATAAAATTTTGTCACTCACTGTACATCAGTCAAACCATAAAATACACCACATGAGTAAAAGTATGTGTATGTTTGTAGTTCGAAGCGAGTTTACATATAAATATGTTGCACAATATTTTGTATTTAAACATTTTAACATTGCCACTTACCCACAAGACATTTAACAACCGAAAAACGAAAACAACCAAAATAGTTTTACAAAATAATTTTAAGGAGTTTATATCCTTTAAGCGAAATTCAACACGATAGTAAATTGTACATGAATAGTAGGGTAAAAACTTTTTAAGATTGAAAAAAAAATATTGGCAATTCTAAAAACGTGAATATTACAACGAACCTTGAAAAAAACGTTTAAAAACAAATAACACGGTGCTATAGTGAAAAAAAAACTTAAAAAAGGACCAGTGTTGTATTTGTCTTGCTGAGTACATTACAAATTGTGTCAAAAAAATCTCTGAAACATCCTCAAATTCAGAAGTTATTCCAAAAAACCGTTTTCAGTAATGTTCGTCAACTTATCGTCCTCTAACTCAATCAGTTTTCTTCCGACTTTAAATTTTTTAAGGGCATTGGAAAGGAAACTGATTACGCTTACTGAAAACGTGAATTTAGGTGCATTAGGTTTCTAGGCAGCTGCGAAGTGAAAAACTAAGAGCAGCTCAAGTGGGTCCAGGCTATAGGTCCCTTTGTGTTACCAGAAAGTTGAAAGACAAAAAAGAGGGGCAAATAGAAATGAAAAGAAAGAAGGGGACCGTCAGATGTGATTAAAAGTTAAGAAGAAGATATCCGAAGAAAGAGAGAGGAGAGGACATTTTTAATTGTATACCAATGAGTTGGCGGTCACTTTATGAAGATCCCCATGTCTTGTCTTTTTAACCAATTATTATTACTTATAAAAGCATTAATGCCCTCATATTCGAGAGCTCAGAAAGACTATTTATTGAAGGATATCCCATTATTTTGCATAGATATCATAATGCCGGACAGTGACAAAGAAAATGAAAAATGGTCTCATCCTCCTCCTCATTTTGACAGCTTCTGCAGAAGTCGTTGTAGGGCAAGCCAACTATCTTCGCATGGCTGCCAAAAGTGCAATGTCCGGTAATGACCGCCACTACACCACTCAAATGTGAGCGTGTCAAGCCAAGAAGATATGTTGTTCATCCACGATTCAGTCGGGGTCATACCGATCTGGTTATAGTGCATGTGGGTTCACAACTAAGAGCTAATAGTAGAACTTACTAATATGAAGCTTGCATTTTTATAACGGAATTCCACATAGGAAATCTATGTCTTCATCAGGTAGCATGGCGTCTTTTATCGCCAAATCATCAGCAACGCAGTTGCCCGTAGTATCTCCATGTCACCGTACCTACTTGAGTATGACTGTTGAATGTCTCGCCACACCTGTTAGAGATTTATTGCTGCCAGACTGTCAGTATATATACAAATATCCCTGTCTGATATCTTGTTATAACTGAGATGGTCAGCCGCCCTTTTAATGACTGATATTTCATCCTGAATGCTGCTACATTCATTTGGAATTCTAAAAGAGCCTGAATGTAGACACTTGCACCAAATCGAATCATCCGTATAGACTGAGACACCCGTTGTATCGTGTAAAAGTGCGTCCATTACTTCTGTATTGTACGGAATTGACAACCGAAATTCCACGCCATGAAATGCCTAGAAACTCAGCAATTGTTTTTGTTAAGAATATCTAAAAAAAATCTGTTTTGATATTAAAGCTTATAAATATTTATACAAGGTGGCGCAAAAGTAAACTTCCGATGTTTTTTGGCTGTAATTAAAAAAAAAATGAAAAACTTTGATTCTTCTTGTGGATTATTTTTATTTGGTCTTTTAATTTTTTTTACATCAAGTCAAGAATATGAAGTCATGCAAATGGCCGCCGCCACAGTTGATTGTCATTTGAGCCCTTTTTATGGTATTTTCCATCACTTTGGCCAAAACTTCCGGCGATAGGTCCCCACATTCTTGACTGATATTGTCTTTAAGAGCTGCAAGAGTCTGAGGCTTGTTAACATAAACCCGCGACTTCAAAAAGCCCAACAAAAAGAAGTCTGGAGCGGTCAAATCAGGCGATCTTGCTGGCCAGTGCAAATCGCCAAAACAGGAGATTAGGCGCCCGGGAAATGCATCCTTCAGCATATCGGTTGTGGCACGTCAGTGTGTGCCGTTGCACCGTTCTGTTGGAACCACATGTTTTCCATTCCCAATTCATCAAGTTGCGGCAAAAAGAACTCGTTGATCATTGCTCTGTAGCGCTCACCATTCACAGTAATCGTTTGGCCCGCGACGTCTTCGAAGAAAAAAGGTCCGATGACTCCTCCAGCGAAAACAGCACACCATAGAGTGACTTTGAGCGGGTGTTATGGCTCTTCGTGGGTTACACGCGAATTTTCAGTGCCCCAGAAGCGTAAATTTTGCTTATTTACGTACCCGCTAAGATGGAAATGGGCTCATCACTCATGATTATTTTTGATGAAAAAACCGACCGATTATTGGTCAAATAAATAGTCAGCAATATTCCGCGTTCTGGAGCAGTGTAGCGTAACATTGTTTATTAACGTGTATTTCGCATGTGTTTACTACACAAATGTCAAAACAGAACTGACATTAGGGGCCAATCGCAAAATTTATAGCATTTTCTGATAGGAGGATAACTTTTGCGCCACCTTGTACAAATGCATAAAAAGAATTTAGTTCTTAATAAAACATGTTTTTAACTTTAAAAATCGAATGAAAACTGTAAAAGTTATTCAACTTTTCATTAACAACTTTTTTAGTATTTTCTACCCCAGCGCATACGAATAAAAGTTTAATAACTTTTGCAAATATAAACCGATTTTAAAAAATAATGTCTAATTTTTTTCTATGTATGTATATAAAATTGTCTTTTGTTTGTACATGAATTGTACATGACAGAATTTTTTTGCTTTTTTTACACAAATTTGTTTAAATTTTACAATAAATTGCTTACAATTGCATTACCTAATGATTTAGTTAAGATATTTTTGTATAATATCCCTATATTGACCAATCTTTACATGTATCTAAAAGCCTGAAACGTAAAAAATATCATTAAACATCCCTTAAGTATTTTATCTTTTTCAAAAAATGCAGTACATTTCGCGCATATTTTCTCATTTTTAGCTGAAAATCATAAAAAAAAGAATAAATTTTCCAAGAAAAATTTCAAACGTTTTGAATAACATAAAAATATGTACATACATACATATGTAAATGAAAATTGAAATATTTTTTTTCAAGCCTCCCAGATTTTATTTTAAAACAAAAATGTGACCAAAATCTTACTATTTAAGAAATTATTTACAATGAAATCAATTCATTCTATTTAAGTAGAAACTTTTTTATATGTAAAAAAAATTAAAATAACTATTGTTGAATTAAAAAAATTACATACAAAAAAAGAAACTTTTTATAAAAACACAAATTCTTGGAATATACATCTTATGCATACATTTTATAAATGCCTTATTTTTTGCCTCTCCATAATTGTTTAAATCTCAAAATAACTCAAAATGAGTATGTTTCAAAATCTTTAAAAACGGTTTTAGTTTAATTAATTTTATCAGGTTCTTATCTTTTTTAACTGGAGTTTTGAAATATTACAATGTTAAGTATATGGAATTACAACATAAGGAACGATTTAAATTTACAAACTAAATATAATCAAAAAATCTACTTGATTTTGTTGCATGAAATTTCGCCATCATAGTTCCCGGATAAGAATTTAAAGCAACATTGTCCATCTGGTATTAGCATTATGCTCCAGCATTTTGTTATACCCCTAATAAACATGTTAGATTTTTTATTTTTTTGCTCTCAAATGTTTTTTTTTTTCATGGCACTTTTACGATGATTAAAACTTGTCAAGTGATTAAAAAGTTTGAACATAACCCTGATTAAAATACAAGTGCTTGTATCAAATAAACAGTAACAACAACTACTTATATTGTAATTTTACGGATATTGCTAATAATTGTTACGGAAAGTTTTTAATTTTTATAGTTTTTTTTAACTTATTTTTTAGCATTAATAAATAACAATTTTATTAAGATAAATAAAATGTGGCTGAATAGCTAAAAATTACATCTATATCAATAGCTAATTCATATTTGTATCTGTATCGATGCCTGAAAAAAGTTGCTGGCACATTTAAATCACAAATCAGGCTGTACTGATACACTAAACATTTGGAGACTATATTCAAGGTAACATCATTTACCTTTGATTCTATAGAGTACAAAGTTATGATGCATTCAACAATTCGCCTATATTGTACTTTGAAATGAAGTAAAATCACCATGCGACCGATAAAAAACTCAGGATATTGTCGATTCGGGAAGCTTAGATGCCATAATGATATCTCTAAAGGAGAATTGTGGGATATACTCATCTCAATATCAAAATTTAAAGAATGACTTTGATTATTAACATTGTTTTTTGGATGAGATATCAGAGATTAAATAAGTTACAAACTGGCTGGAATTGAATGTTGTCTATTTATTAACCCTTTCATGCATATTGTTGTCAATTGTCTACATTCCAGTGCCTATTAATTTAGGCGAATATAAGCTTGGTGCTAATTCAGATTCTCCTTCAGCAAAATCAAATGGAGTACGAAAAGTTTCAGCTAAATAAATTCTAAATCAAACTAAAGCTAAGGGAAATATAATAAATAAAAACCAACTAAATATTTGATACTTTATAGAAAAATAAAAGTAAAAATCATGCATTTAAGGGTTAAAGATTAGCAAGTTTCCCCACCACTACACCAAATACACAAAATAAACAGAGGGCGTTGTTTATAAGCAATGACAGCTGGCAGCCCCATTATCCTAGGACCTGCTACAACAGACCAATCATCTGCTGAGCTGGAACAACAACCGATTAACGAAGCTGATAACAACAGACTAGAATTTATGGCAATAATCTTTGGCACACCAAAAGGAACGCAATGGAATATAAGACCCCTTCGTTAAGCATCAAGGCTTGCACAACTACAACACCAAATAACATCATATAAGACCGAAGTCCTAGGCATAAGCAAAATAAGATGGAATGACAATGGCGAACTTATCACTGGAAATGGTAACACTGTACTCTACAGTGGAAAGGAATATGGCGGCAATAGATAATCAAAGAATCAAAGAAATAAAGAAAAGCTGACGATACTGCAGAAAATATACTAAGAATATTAAGCAGACCCCCTAGTATAAGTGAGATAAATGAGGCCATCGGGATATTAAGAAATAACAGGGCAGCAGGCGAAAATGGAATACCAGCTGAAATTCTTCCGGTTGACATCGAAACCACAGCTGAAATTCTACGACCATATCCCATTAGTCTAGGAAAAGAAAAGGCTACCTCCAACTTAGAAGAATGGCATCATCAGTAAGTTACCAAAAAGTGGCGAATTGAAAGATTTCAACAACTTGAGAGGAATTTCTCAGCTTAAAACTATATAAAAGATACTAGCAGTCATAATGCTGGGACGGCTTCAAAGGAACATCCAGATAAACAGCCAGGTTTCCGGCCAAACAAATGCTGCGTAGACCAGGCTAACACCTTACGCATTATAGTAGAACAATCTCTATAATGACGTACTCCCCTGAACCTACCCTTAGCAGATTTCAAGAAAACCTTTGAAACCACCAGACAGACTGCCATATGTTAAGCATTGAGAAAGAAATCAAATCACCTGTCGATGCAGAACTCTCAGTTCTTCACAACGGGAATATAAGTAACCATTTCACACAAACACTGGTGTAAAACAATAATGCCCCCTACCACCCCTGCTATTCATTATAGAGCTGGATGACAACATGAGCAAAGTCTGTTCAGAGAGAAGAGGAATCACATGGAGTCTCTCAGGCCTCTAGGATTTATAATATGCAGATAATATCTGCCTACACTAGAACAATATCTCCATCAGCAATGTAGAACTTGAGATAAATATCATGAAAACCAAAGAAAGCTCCGATATCATCATGCTGCAAGGCCAACCAGTTGAATACGTAGAAGGCTTCTTATATAGGCAGTACATTGTCAATGAATGCCGGCGCTGAAACAGACGAAGCGAGAACGGAATTCGGAAGACTACAACCAGTATGGAAAAGCTCACAAATATCCAGACGAACCACGATTAGAATATTCAACGCATGTGTAAAGTCTAAGTGCAAGCTGGTTAATATCAAAACCATCACGCAAAAGCTACAGGTATTCATCAACAAGTGCCTAAGAATCAAATGCAGAACATTCTGGCCTATCAACATTAGCAGCACCGATCTCTGGAGGAACCCCTACTAACACGAATAAAACATGGGAAATGGAAGTAGATCGGCCATAGTGGAATCCTCAAGGCTCAAGAAGCTGTGATCCGCCAAAGAATACTTGGAGACGCACGATACTCCAAGAACTTGGACGGTACAATCTTCCATAGGAAGACGCGAAAACAACTGCAACAAATCGTGTAAGATAGAGATGCTTCGTGGAAGCCATATTCTCCAAAGAACGGTAATGGAACTGGGTGGCGGGCATAAGAAATGTACAGTTATCCTTGATTTGACCCATGCCATGGGTTATGTTGGCTTTGAGGGTTGCAGTTGTCTATATGACCTGCGACTCGAGAAACCCCACACGAGAAAAAGTCTAACGGTGTAAAATCGCACGATCTCTTTGGCCAGTTCATATCACCTCCACTTTAGATGACCATGCTCTCAAATGTTCCCAAATGTATTTGAAATCAATAATACAATGCTTTATTATATTTGTACAATAAATGTTCTTCTTTCTAAATTGTATTCATACATCCTAGTAGTGTATACTAGTTTCGGTATAGCTGACGATTGCTATTAAAATATTAAACTCCCTTTAAATACTATTTAATAGCTTGCAATATGTGTATGATTTTAATAATCATTAAACATTCATTTATTTTATTGCAACAAGTTGTAGTTTTAGGATCTTGTTTAAAACTTGTCTCTATTAGTTTTTATGAACTTTCATTTTATTTTCCACAATTTAAAACTAACCAAAAATATAAAGTTTATCCTTGCATACTTGTACTTGTTGCAAATACCGAACACATTTTTATTATCATAAACTAGTTGTTGCGTTAAAATGAAGGTACAGTGGCACAGAATTGTAAAATTAGCTCAACGCTTTAACATATGATAAGTAACTGGTATTTGATTAATTTAAAATACTAAATTTATTTCCTTTCTCACATTTACTAAAATTTTGTCTCTAACAATATACAAATTCCTATTGTGGTTTATAATAATCTTGTTTCCCAAAATTTTCGAAAAACTGAACCACTGTTCTCATATTTAAACAGGCACTCTCTATTATATGGTGTTGAAATCTCAGTAAGTTTTCTCGTTTTGCTGTTTTAACTTTAGTATTATTTTTTTAGTGGAAAAGTTTTGCACTTTATTTTCTCCTCATTGTGCTGCAATTTTAATAAAGATTTTTATTTCAGCGATTTTTCACTTGTCATAAAAGAACAACAAAAACTACATGCTGAATACAAAAAACAAAACTTTCTCAAAGCCAACACATCATAATGATCATTATCATCATAATCATCATCATCAGTAGTAGTTTAAAGTTAATAATGAAAGTGATGATGTTGGTGTTTGGTGGTGAGTCTGATTTTAATCATAAACATGGCCAACAGATTCTACACTACGTACGTTAGTATGTAGAAGGAGCAGCAATTTTTCTAAGGATTTGTGTGTGGAATGTTTTCTCAAAGAAAATGTCTGCATTTCTTTGTTTTGCTAAAAAATAAGAGAAACACTGAAGCGCCAAATGTTGACAGCCTCTAAGGCTAAAATTCCAAACAGTTTTAATTTTAAAGAACATAATGAAAAGGTTACATAAATGTCTGTAAACCTATTTAGTGGTGGTGTATATTTCAGTTAAGATTGTTGTGAAAAAGTACGGAAGTAAATTAATTATTAAGGAGAGTAGGAATTCAAGTTGTTCATAGAATTTGTGTAAGTTAAAAAATTATCTTCTGACTTTGATAATGTTTAGCATACATGTTTTTCATGGCCATACAAAATTTATGCTTCTCCAGAAACTCGAAATTCCTTTAGTTTGGTTCAAAGATTCGAAAGAATTTATTATTAATTCCATTTTCGAAATCAAAATGAATTTTATCTCTTAACCATCCAACCAACCTCAGACTTGCCTAAGTCCGAAGAATTAACCATTTCCACCTTTGCAGATGACACTGCAATTCTTAGTTCTCATGTGGACTTAAATGTAGCATCTATAAACCTTGACAATTATCTCAGGCACGTGGAGACGTGGGTAAAAAATTGGAGAATACAAGTGCACAATAACCAATTATTGTGTTTTATATCTTATTAGAACGACAATTACGTATACATATCGATTCTTTTAAACTAAATTGCAAAAGTAATTATTTAATGGCAAAAATTTTACAAAAACTAAAAAAATGCATTTTTTTCCCCTTGTAAATGCACCTCAAAACTAAATCGCAAGTCGACACGGGTTGCAATCATGATAGAAATACAAAATTTCATATTTAACTATAGTTTTATATATAAAAAAATAGAGGGTATGCGTTCCAAAATTCAAAAAAAAAAACATTTTTTTGGGACACTCTAGTGCACACATTTGCTCCATCAGCCACCCAATTCTGTGGATTTAACCACAAAGAAATGGGTCGGCGTAAAGAAATTTGGATCCAAACTACTAAACTGCTTTTAATTGCAATGAAAAGTATCCGGATTATTTAAAGGAAATAAACTACCATTTTAAAAGGTAAAACGCAACAATATTTTAAATATTCTAAAATATTCTCCTAACCCTTTAACAAACAACAATAAGATATAACTCTTCCTGTTTTAAATCCAGCTGTTACTTGCAATAATTTACATAAAATTAACAAATACCTCACGTGAGTTGAAACAAAAAAATACATCCTTTAACATTTAATAAATCCTAAAGCCTGCACCACAAATTACCGCACAATTTAACGACTCTTTGAAGAAGAAAAAAGCTAAAAAAAAAAAATAAATAAACAGCCAAATGACTAACAAACATAAACACAAGCTTCTAACGAAACCAAACCTACACAACAGAAACATTTTATGGCAATTTAATTTTATGGCCAACATTTTATAACAAAATCAAAAAATAAAAACTAAATTACCAACAGCCCGTAAAAGAAAATAAACGTGAAACTGCTGAATGCGACGTGGTTTAGATGCCTACAAACAAACAAATAAATAAAAACTCTACACTCTCTAATGGAAGCAGTGTTAGCTGGAAAAAACGCCTTCAGAAAGTAGATTATCTTTCACGCATATTAATATAAAATATAAATAATAATGATTTCGTCATTAAATCAGGCAACTTTTTGTGGCCAGCATAAATAAAAATGTTGCACTAAAAACGTCCAGAATTATCTGCGGCGTATGCTAACTGTGCTACCCCCACAGCACACAGGTGTAAATTGCTGGATATACAATTTTTATTCGAAAACAACACCATGGTTGAACACTTCCAGTGTGGCTATGTGTATTCTGGCCCAAAACCAACACTAACGTTAAAACAATTGTCCAAGTTAGTTTCATCTGGTTTGTTGATTACTTTTTATTGTGAAAATACTCTCGTACCAATAATATTTAACAGGGAAAACTTTTACACAACTGCATTGTTAGCAAGTATTTGTATTTCTAGTGCGGTAACTCCTCTAACTAAAATGAGCAACAGTTTCCATTTTAACGCCTCATTAACTTGACTTAAACGTAGCCACATTGCAATTATGTCGAAAAGGTAGAGAATGAATACAGGGGCGTTGCAACAAATAAAGTATTCCTATTAATTCCTACAAAACACTACTGGAACAATCCTAAGTTTCTAAGAGCTGCAGGATTCATCCAAAAGCAGGGGAATTGAATGGTTTAACAGAATGTAATTACCTGCACTGAAAACTAGATCCATTACGTTCCATTACGAGTGTAAGAGCCCGGCCAACCAGCCGAAGGTAGTGCTTTGCTTGGTGGGACCAAAAGAGCTACTGAAATCTGTCCAAACTATCACACGTAACCTGTACCGAATGCAACTGCTTCATTTAAAGCGAGCATTGGCATTGGTAATATTCCATCATGATTTTTGTATAGAAAACTGCTGACACAATTTTTGTATAGAAAACTGCTGACACAATTTTTGTATAGAAAACTGCTGAGACAATTTTCTATAGAAAACTGCTGAGACAATTTTCTATAGAAAACTGCTGAGACAATTTTCTATAGAAAACTGCTGAGACAATTTTCTATAGAAAACTGCTCATACAATTTTCTATATAGAAAACTGATCAGACAATTTTCTATATAGAAAACTGATCAGACAATTTTCTATATAGAAAACTGATCAGACAATTTTCTATATAGAAAACTGCTGAGACAATTTTCTATAGAAAACTGCTGACACAATTAATTTTCTATAGAAAACTGCTGACACAATAAATTTTGTATAGAAAACTGAACAATTTTCCACAGATGACTGATCAGACAATTTTCTATAAAAAAAAGTGATCAGACAATTTTCTATAAAAAAAGTGATCAGACAATTTTCTATAAAAAAAGTGATCACACAATTTTCTATAAAAAAAGTGATCACACAATTTTTTGTAGAAAACTGATCACACAATTTTTTGTAGAAAACTGATCACACAATTTTCTGTAGAAAACTGATCACACAATTTTCTATATAGAAAACTGATCATACAATTTTCTATATAGAAAACTGATCATACAATTTTCTATATAGAAAACTGATCATACAATTTTCTATATAGAAAACTGATCATACAATTTTCTATATAGAAAACTGATCATACAATTTTCTATATAGAAAACTGATCAGACAATTTTCTATATAGAAAACTGATCAGACAATTTTCTATATAGAAAACTGATCAGACAATTTTCTATATAGAAAACTGATCAGACAATTTTCTATATAGAAAACTGATCATACAATTTTCTATATAGAAAACTTATCATACAATTTTCTATATAGAAAACTGATCAGACAATTTTCTATATAGAAAACTGATCAGACAATTTTCTATATAGAAAACTGATCAGACAATTTTCTATATAGAAAACTGATCAGACAATTTTCTATATAGAAAACTGATCAGACAATTTTCTATAGAAAACTGATCACATAATTGTCTAAGGAAAACTGATCACCCAATTTTTCAAAAATACTTCTCTTACGCTCCTGCTAACCGACACTGCACCACATAGACGTAAAAACTTTAAATTCAACACTAACTACTGTTTAGTCCTGTTGCCACATGTTTATTAGATCTATGTGTTTGAGTGTATATTTAGTTTTTGGTACTACAGCATTTTAGCCCTTTTCTCTGTTACACCAAACCTAGTATGTTGCAACTAGCAAACAAAACAAGCAACAACCCACAATAAAAACAACAACAACAATAATAATTTAGCAATTTTAGTTCAGTTTAATTACCCGCCACATTTCATTTTCATCCATAAAGTCACGTGAATCTCTACAATTAGATGTGATGGTTTTTTAAATGGCCAGGATGGAACATTAAGGAGTTTAAGACAAAACAAAAACAAGCAGACAGACTGTTATTCTCTACTTATACTTAAAGGTAGACAATGTTGTATTTGTTGCTGTTACATTTTATAGACATTATGATAAATATTAAAGAATATTGTGTTCTTCTCTTTCGTAGCTTGTAACAATACTGCTGTTACTTCCTTCGCCAAGAAAATAGAAGGAAAAGTTCTGCTGCAATAACAAAGTCAAAAATAAGGTATTTTTCTCTTTCTTAAATTTTCCCAGCCATTGGCTGTTTGCTGATGGTACTGACTTGTTGGCTGGTAATTTTTTGTTGTTAAATTACCAGCGAAAGGTTTATCATAGTCAAAAGGGAAGAAAAAAAGGTGGGAGGAATATTACCAACGTCATCGTTTAATGATGTTTTTTTTGTTAAATATTTACTTTTGTTTTTTGCTTTCGCTGTTTAATAAACAATGTGTGTGTTAATGACACTTCTTGTGTTCTTTTAGGTTTCTCGAAAATTAACCAAGAAGCTGTAATTAAAATAACAAAAAAAAGTAAATTAAATAGAAACAGCAAATGGAAGCTTGGCGCCACACAGTCTACAGTTTATATTTCTTTGTAAAATAAGAAGAAAATTAAGTGTAACTATTGGCTGGAGCGGTTAGACAATATTTAAAATTATTTACATCTATATTTGGTGTCAAATTTTATAAGGATTTGGAGGGTTACAAAAAAATGCTTTAAATGATAAATATTTATATTACGCTGGTTTTAATCATGACTAGTACTATAATTATACCCTACACCATCATAGTGGGGAGGGTATTATGCGTTTGTGCAGATGTTTGTAACGCCCAAAAATATTAGTCTAACACCCACCTTAAAGTATACCGATCGACTTAGAATCACTTTCTGAGTCGACTAAACGATGTCCGTCCGTCCGTCCGTCCGTCTGGTTGGCTGGCTGTCCATGTAAACCTTGTGCGCAGAGTACAGGTCGCAATTTTGAAGATATTTCGATCAAATTTGGTACATATCACTTTTTCGGCCCAAGGACCAAGCCTATTGAAACTGGCTGAAATCGGTCCATTATTTCACCTAGCCCCCATACAAATGTCCCCTCGAAATTGGACTTTATCGGTCATAAATGTTTAATTTATCTATGTATCTACACAAATTTCGCTCCAAATAAGTTTTATATATACAAAATTCATGTCACCAAATTTTGTTACGATCGGTCCATAATTAGTCATAGCTCCCATATAGACGCGCTTCCGAAAATCACTTTAACGTGCATAAATCACTTAAAAATGTTGGTATACACACAAAATTCAACATAAATAACTTTCATATAGACATAAACCACACGACCTAATTTTATGGTGATCGGTCCATAATTGATCATAGCTCCCATATAAGGCCCCTTCGAAAAATCATTCATAAATATAAATTATTGATATTTTCAAAAAAAAAATTTTTACTCATTTACTTGGTGTAGGGTATTATATGGTCGGGCTTGACCGACCATACTTTCTTACTTGTTTTTATTTTCAATTAATTGATATAAAATACTACAAATAAGCAAGCTTATAGGGAATTCCGAAATTTGATAGTTTATAGCGGCCAAATTGTTGAAGGTACTGTCGAATTGGCTGTCAGTTTGTTTTGCCAAAGGATACAGCGTTCAACAAAACGACCAATTATAAAATTGTTTTATCAAAATATTCCGATAATTTGCATTAAAAAATCATCTTCAGCGAGATCCATTTCTGGATGAATGGGTACGTCAACAAACTAAATTTAGGACGATACCAGTCAGTATCCATGAGCGTTCAATGCATCCCGAAAAATTCACTGCTGGCGGTCCAAATTTCCTTAAGAACGACATTGGCCAGACCAATACTGTCGATGGCGAGCGCTATAGGTCGATTATTTCCCACTTCTTTTGGCCTAAATTAACTGATATGGACACCGACGACATGTGGTTTCAACAGGAGCACGCTACGAGCTACATTGGACATTCAACATGAACGATTTGAGGGCATGGTCATCTCACATGGATGTGAACTTGCCACAGAGATCATGTGATTTAACCCCGTTAGACGTTTTGTTGTGAGTTTTTTTAAGTATCAGGTCTATGCGCATAAGCACATGGAAAATTGTACATTTCGAATGCGTGCCACACAGCGAAAAAATTTCGCATGGATTGGGTTGCGCTTTTACCATGCATTATTATCGAGACGAGCAGCGATAAGTTTTGTATCCAAAATTAAAATCACAAAAAACCATTTACAAAATATAAGCTATGATGGTATTGCTTACAAAATTTAGTTGTTACTTCCTAAACACTACTTTTCTGTTTAACTAATAAACAAATTTAAATTTCATATAAAAATTAATTTTCTATGAAAATTAAACTCTGGTACAAAATAACACTTTTTGTCAGAACTTGAAAAGCGATCTAATGAGGGTTGTGGGTGAGGACAAAAAATGGGGTTTCAAGGATTTTGAATTAAATATTTTTCTATGAAATCCTATTTTTTGCAAAGTGTTTTAAACACAATTTTATATAGAAAAAATTGAGACATTACTTGTTCAAATTGGTTTATATTTGCAAAAGTTATTAACAGTTCGAAAAAATATATGTACCTCGAAAATTAAAAACTGTACAAATACTTTTTTTTGGATATATATAAGTTTGTCATTCCGTTTGTAATTTCTACATTTTTTATTTGCGACCCCACAAAGTATATATATTCTGGATAATTAACTTACATACCTGATTCATACATCAATATGTCGGGAATTCTTCCGGCTCGGTTGCTATTTAAAATCGACAAAATCGGCCCCCAAATGGCTGAGTTATAAGGAAAAAACCGGAAAAACCTCGATTTTTGTCCTATTTTTGATTTATATCTGGATTACTAAGTCATTAATATAGACAATATGGATATCTAATGATATATACTTCAAAGTCCATTGCAACGATTTATATAAGGTTATATTAAGTTGGACCTACAATGGGTCAAAATCGGGAAAAATATTTTTTAACCCGAATTTTTCTTAATCAAATATTTTTTTGTCATAAATTATTTAAAAAAAAAAAATTAAATAAATTAAAAAAAAAAATTTTGGAAAAAACTTTTTTAAAAAACAATTTCGAAAAAAAAAATTTTAAAAAAAAAATTTTATAAAAAAATTTAAAAAAAAAAAATTTTAATTTTGTTTACCTAAAATTATTTAAAAAAAATATATTTTTAAGTATAATTTGGTGAAGGGTATCAAGATTCGGCACAGCCGAATATAGCTCTGTTACTTGTGTTTTGTTTAATTTTTTTTATTTATTATACTAAAAAATATTTTCATTTTCATCCGATTTGAAAAATTAAAAAAATTAAATTGTTAAGAACTAAATTTTCTTTATATATTGGTATACATTTACATAAGCTTTCATATCAAAATAAGCAATTAAAGGCTACTAAAATCAAAAAAGTTGATAAATTTTGTTTTTTTTTTAGATATTCTTAACGAAAAAATACTTATGAATTACAAATGTGTCAAAACCTGCACGGCATTTTAAAGCGTAATCAGTTTTCTTTCCAACCTCGTTAAAAAATTTAAATTCGGACAAAAACTGAGGGTGTTTCTGAAATTTTTTGAAACAATTTTTAATGACTGAGCAAGACTATAACCCACGCTAGGTCGTTTTCCAAGTTTTTTTCAATGTAGCACCGTGTTGTGATACATGCGTTTTATTACATATAAGAACAAAAAAGTTAATCATACGTCACATATGCCATGCATGTGTGAAATATTTAATATGTTTCAAATGAAAGCCAAAAGCTAAAAGTTCATTTAAATCTTCATAAATTAAAAAATCTATAATTTTCACCAATAAAATATGAGACCTAGTCGAGTCAGTAAAAAATTAGACATAATATTTGGATACTTATTTTATATAAATTTTTCTAAATTACATCTAAAATATCACCCAATAAGAAAAGGCGTCAAAATATTAATTTTAAGAATTTCTAACTTAAAAGTTAAAGATTAAGAAAGGAAATTTGGTGAAGATGGTTTTAGACACTAAAACACTACATTAGGTGCATTTGGTCCATTTCCTAATTTTCCCATGCAAACATTTTTACCAATTTTGTGCATGTCTTGAAAATTTGTATATAGGCACCTCTCCCGATGTGTATTTCCACTTAGAAAATATATTTTGGAAATTCTAATGTGGAATGGTGGAATATCCCATACCTCAGAAATGAAATTTAAATGGAATTGTTTAAGTATTTATGTTTTAATTTAACTTCTATCGAATTTACCGTTGTAAATTTACAGTAGTAATAAGACGATAGCTGCGATTTTTAGTTATCTGTTATCAGAATTTTGTGGAGTTCAGACGTCACAAAATTAAAGTTTATAATAGTAAAAGTGTTAAAATGGGTAACGTAAAATATAAATATGAATATGAATTTAGGAATAAATTTGACAAAAAAAAGAAAGTTCAAAAAAAATTTAAGAACTTTCACTTCAAAAAAATACTTTTTAATAATTTATTTACAAGAAAGGCTTTATTTAGCGAAGCCGCCTGCCGCGTTCTATGGAGGTGAAATTTCCTAAGAGCGGCCGTAGGCCGCCACGCAGAAAAACTTTATTTACAAAGACAAGTTTTATGCACTCAGTAGCATGGCGAGCAACTATTCGGTATATCAAAAAAAAATATTTCTTATTGGCGGCCTGCGGCTGCTTTTAGAGGCTTTCTCCTCCATGGAACGCGGCAGGTGGCTTCGCCACTTGAAGTTTTCTAATATATCAAAATATAAACTGTTACTAGGATCAAAAATTTTACAAAAATTAGTTTTTCTAAACAAAATTTGGACATTATGACACTTTCAAAAGTGTCATAATATCCATAAGCAAAGTGACATAGTGTCCATGGACATTATGACACTAACGAAATGACATAATGTCCATGGACATAATGTCACTTTATGGGGTGTCATAATGTCCATGGACATTATGTCAATGGACACTGTGACATGCCACCGGAATTGTTGTCCTTCTAAAAAATGTGAAATGGATTTTGGTACTTTTTTTAAATTTGATCATTTAAGGGTTACTTTAAAAAAAAAAAAAATATTTTTAAAGAAAAAAATAAAGATAAACGGTTAAGTTACGGATAGTCAGTCACTTTTTGAAATATAATGGTTCCTGGACATTTTTTTTTTGCTAATTCGAAATTAATATGTCGAATTCGAAATCCGACATATTAATTTAATTTTTCGGTTTCAACTCAGACAAGTATATGTCTACTTTAGTAAAAACTTAGAGGTTAATAATGAAAATACAACGAAAGTTTTTTTTTTTGTTAAAAAATCATTATTAATACGCGATTTGACATATAGGAAGGTTTTTGCTGCAGGTACAGACAAAACATTTCAAATTGCATGGACATAGCCAACCGTGATTGCTGATTGGTAAAAAGCAGCTGTATTCTTCATGATCTTTTGATTAGGAAAATGAAATTGTTCGTTTTTCTGTAAAAAAAATCAGAATTCACCAGTTGATAGTTAAATTGACCCAAAAAAATTCAAGTTAAAGAAATTGATTTGAATGGAAGACGTTTAATATACCTTTGCCTTTCGATATAGTGAAGGAAATTTAGGGAAATTAAATTTCCAATTTTTTAACAAATAAAAAAAAATGTGTTTATTTTTTGGTTCAATATCCTGCGTTCAAAAGAAACTATAAAGGAAACTATATTGAAACTGGGCTACATAAACATTTATATGACATTTAATAATCGGTTAACAAAGAAAACACTAAAAATACAGTTTTGATTTTTATTTGATTTGATTAAACTTATTACAACAACTTCCAAAAAATATTATTATTTTGATAGTTCTAACTAATAGTGATGAAATTATGAACCTTTTCCGGAAACCCTTTACGTTTTTATAGAGCTTCCTCTCACTTTGTTCGAACAGGTAGTCTATATCCCTTTAAAATCTACCGCACTTTTGGACACCTAATTTGAGGTCTTCAATTCTCTTTTAACAAGAGCCCAATATCTCTAAACTACTCTAGACAGTTAAGAGGATTTGCCTCTCTTGGTACAAAATACCATATTATTGTTTTTGCAACACTCCAGAACTTGTTTCTCATAGTGACAGGTTGCCAAATCAGGCCAAAAATAAGTGGACACATTAAGAAGTATGAATGGAAGCATCCCCTTTTGTAAACATTAGAGCATTAGAAATGTTTGGCTTCTGCATATTGATTGCCATGCCAAGAACTTTTTGGGAAAATTGTCTGCTTTTGCATACAAAACTTTTCTACAATTATCCCTAGAGCATCAGCAACATAAAACAAGTAAGAAAGAATGGTCGTTCAAGCCCGACCATATAATACCCTACACCAAGTAAATGAGAAAAAAAAAATTGTTTTAAAATATCAATAATTTGTATTCGTGACTGATTTTTGGAAGTGGGCCTTATATGGGAGCTATGACCAATTATGGACCGATCACCATGAAATTAGGTCGTGTGATTTATGTCTATATGAAAGTTATTTATTTTGAATTTTGTGTGTATACCAACATTTTTAAAAGATTTATGCACGTTAAAGTGATTTTCGGAAGCGGGTCTATATAGGAGCTATGACTAATTATGGACCGATCGTAACAAAATTTGGTGATATGAATTTTGTTTATATAAAACTTATTTCAATTGAAATTTGTGTAGATACATATATAAATTAAACATTTATGACCGATAAAGTCCAATTTCTAGGTGAAATAATGGACCGATTTCAGCCAGACTTATTATATGTACCAAATTGTATCGAAATATCTTCAAAATTGCGATCTGTACTCTGCGCACAAGGTTTACATGGATAGCCAGCCAACCAACCAATTAACCAGACGGAGTTTCCGTCATGAAATTTTGGAGCCTTGTATGTTTTTAAACCTGCATTAGCTTTAACTTTTCGTACCAAATAGTCCGAGTACTACCGGATGTGTTGGGAGGTCTTTTGAAAATGTTTTCTATTTATTGGCTTTAGAAACATCATGCGGACCATATCTATATCAACGGACAAGATCTCCCGATACTGTTTAATAACATTGGCACCCCTTTGATTGTTTGTCCATCCTTTTGTAGGACCAGGTTGGGTCCTACTTTTAATAATTTTAGTACGCATTTTTTCTTGTCACTCAATTTAATCAGATTAACACCAAGTGACCATAATTGACATTAATAACTTGCATAATTTTCAAAGGTAACTTGATAAAAAAATCAAATAATACTTGGGTTAAACGTTTTAAGAAAAAAGGTTTGTTAAAGCTTTTTCGATATCACTCCTTATATCCTCTACGAAAGACAAACCAATGCGAATACAATGCGAATACAAGACACTTAAAATTGTATGATCATAAAGAATCTATGTAGAAAATTTTAACAAATTTAGAACTGGTAAAATCCGATGCCATGCTGAGCATATTTGTTTCCTCTCTATCACATACATTTACTATTTAACTTTATTAAAGTTTCATATTTTGCAAGGCTTTCCATATATTGAACATGTCCAAATTTTGTTTCATGATCTACAAAAATTTCTTTATCATTTCTTTCAATGAAAAAATGTTTCACAAAGTTTCATTGAATCTCGATAATCTTTAAAATACCTTACATTTCCTTTTTATGAAGAAAAATAATAAATCTACTTCAAACCTATTTTTAATCATACTTTATATCACTCTTTTATAACACAAGGAACTTTATCCATTTATCCCACACTTTTCTCGGAACACAATAAATACCAATTAATACAATGCAGAGAAGAAACGGAAAGAAAAATAACAAGAGACCCATTGAAAAATCAATTCCTTAAATCATAAGAAAAGCCAATTAAGTAGTTCAATATATCAAATGCTTTCAAAAATCTCATCTTACAATTTATAGCAAACAGGAAAACATTCAAACATACTATGTGAGTATGCAGCATGTATGAGCAAATATACATATGTAAAAGTATGGAGCATGCAACAGGAGAATGAAGACCACAACCACACTAACACTTGCAACTCACACTTACTTGAACATATACACATGTAGAAAGTTTACTTATGTATGTAAGTCATATATAGAGCGTAAGTGAGTGTGTGTTTACTTTACTTGAAAACTCATACCAAAATTTAACACTCTCCTTTAGCATTTTCTCATTGAGGTTTGTGTTTAATTGATACTTTCAGCCAATTTTATACATCAAATTGGCCCGCTCAAAGACACATACTTGTAAACATGTCATAAAGATGTTCTTTGCACACAAACCTTAACTAACGACTGATGCAATGTTTGATCTTATATTGCTTGTATAAGGACATTTGTCATTATCTAGGAACTACACTCAAGAAAAATCCAAGATAAAATGTTGCATTAAGATTTACTGAAAATTTTTACATCACGCCGTACATATGTGTGGAAAACTTCAATAAAAATCTGCTTCAAATTTCCATTACAACTTCCTTCTACCAATTTTTTTCGCCCGAGTGTAAATTTCGAGTAAGAATTTAATATTCTTCCATAAATCACAAACTATGAAATGTTTCAATGTCCAAAATTGTCGCATAGATGAGATATAAACCTTAAAGTGATCAAAATAAAAGAAAATCAACAACATGTTTGATGACATTGATGCCGGATATGACGGACAATGTTGATGGACACGCCAGCCCATAAGGAAACAAATAAAGCACTTTTAATAAAAGTGTTAACTGTAGCAAAACAGACAAAAAAATGATGAAATCAACATCAAAAAGCTATTTTGCAACACAAACTCACACGTCTACACTATTTCAACACCAACACTCAAACAGTTTAGTGGTTAAGTGTGCATTATATAGAGATGGTTAACCAAAAATCCCTTAACGGCTAAAATTTCACACATTTACTGCATCCTTTGAACAACAAAAAAAAAATGTCATATAAGGACTACATGAAAGTACATGCATTAGAGTTTGTCTTGTAAGTATATCAGATAGTATGTTCTTCTGTTTTATGTGCTGAAAACCATTTTACCACAACAATGACATTGATACAGCGCAAAAAGGTGATAATAGTGACAAACAACCACATCTCCTCAACACACTTACTCTTACTTACAGATTTATAGTTTAGTTAAATTGTGACATTATTTTGTTGCTGTAGGAAATGTGGTGATCTAAAGGTGTGTGTGCGAGAGAATTAGGGGTTATCGTAATAGGATAATAGAACCGAATGATTTAAATAAAAACAAAAAAGAGAGCTATATTCGGCTGTGCCGAATCTTATATACCCTTAAGCAAATTATAAATCAAAATACAAATTTTAAATATTTTTAGGTAAACAACAATTTTTTTTTTGCAGTTTTTTTTCATTTTTTGGAAAAAAAATTTTTGAATTGTTTTTAAAATTTAAAATTTTTTTTTTTTTAAATTTAAATTTTTTTTTTTTAAATTTGTACTTTATTGAGAAACGCACTTTAATTTATGGGCCACTGTAGCATTATTAATAATGTGTGGATGATCCTTTGTTATGGATTGTTTCAATAATACGGCCTGGCATTGATTCCACTAATTTTTTAAGCAGATTGTAATCAATTTCCTCCCAGACTTGTTTATTTCTTAGTTTCAGCTCTGTCACAGTCATTATGCTTTCATTCTGGGCATTATTTGCATAATCTTTACGGGCCATGTATCCCCACAAGTTCTCCATTGGGTTTAAGTCCGGACTACAAGCCGGCTAGTCCAACAGAGCAATGTTATGTTCATTAAACCAAGATTAAGATTGCTTAGAAACCTGGATTGCAGCATATCGTGTTGAAATATGCAATCCTCATCCATTTTTTCATCCATAAATGAGAGAAGATCATCCAACAGTTCGTTATAAATCGCACTATTCATTTTTGTCGGAACAAAACATATTTTCGACTTGCCAACTGCAGAAAACGCTGCCCAAACCATAACACTGCCACAACCGAAATTACGTTTTGACATCCGAACATCGTTTGATCTCAAATCGTGCCAATAGCATAAGTATGAGTCAGAAAATTACTTTTTTTTGCACTCATCTGTCCATTTCATATATTTTCTTGCGAATTTTATACGATTTTCTTTATGGTGCTGTTCTTTATTGGTTTACATTTCGGCTTTTTCCATTTTATGTTTTCATTGTTTCGTAAAATATGTTCAACGTGTTTGGAAGTCACTGGAAGATTCAATTTATGAACGATCGATTTTACGTCCAATTTCTCTATTAGAACATCCTTGGTCGTGAAAAAATTTAATTGGAATTTTTCCTTGATAGGACAAAAAAGTTCCCTTGGGCATCTTTAAAAGTGATGAAATTTATTGATTCAAATAGAAAAAGTTGCTGTAAATTGAGATGTTACTTTTAGAAACGTAACTTTGGTTGAAAAAAAAACTAAAATTCACTCTAAAAAATGCATGTAAATCTACTACTATAAAGTAAGTTTTCACGTAAACTTACACAATATGCGTAAATTTAAGCACAATATGTTTATCAAAATCAATTACATACTTTTTTCAGCAAAAATACAAACAAAATGTTTTATTTTAAATTTTTATAATATAATAAGCATTTTATATTTAAAATTACATATATTGTGCATAAATTGAAGTTTTACACATAAAGTATGTAAAGTAATTCAAACGTTTAATATACAAGTTGTCAAAATTTTATTTCTAAAAAAAACAAAAATCATTTATTATAAAAAAAATATAACCTACCTAATTATAGAAGGAGAAAAGTTTCCTACTATTAATGTAGGAAATTTACATGAAAATTTATTAGAGTGTTGTTAATATTTTATTTTGGTAACTTTATTAAAAACAAATTTCACGTCTGAGTTTATACGAATTTTCCACTAAAATTAGCACAAATTTGATCGCATAATTAAGGCAAACAACAAGAATAAAAAAAAAACTTGTTTACTTTCAAAAAGTACCGTTAACTCCCACCAAATACAGAAAATCTTCTTTAGAGAAATGAATATTTGGCTTTGGTGTTGATTCGGCTGGTTCAAGCTCTTGTTGAGTTTGACAACAATTTGCATGGAGTAATGCCTCTAAAAGTTTGGTCATCAAACTTTTTTGGCTGGCCTGGACGATCGTTGTCTTTCATGTCAAAAACACCACTACTGAATTGCACAAACCATCTCTTGCAATGAAAATAAATTCGACAGATGTAGCTTCAAAGATATGCCCGTTATTAACTGTCAATGTTCAGAAGTCCTTATTGGAAGACCCTTTATACTACATTTAATTCTCAGTAATAACACAATAACGGATTTTAATGATAACAAACTAAAGTCTAAACAGAACAAACAATCTATCGATTACTAAGAACTTTACAAATAACTAATAATAACAAATTGGTTAAAATAGAAAAGAAAGATTATCCGATACGAAAAAAAAAATAAACTGAATTATGAAAGACTGTAATCCAGCTGTTCATAGGTTCTTTTGAAAAAAAGAAAAATCAAGAATAAAAGAAAAATTGACATTGTTAAATTATAAAGCATCAATCGTTTGACAATACCAGCTTACACTTTTGCAAATTTCCCCCTTTTATATACAAGATAATGTATAACGCGGACTTTGATAGTGGAAGAAAAAAAATAAAAAATAAAATAAAAAACCTCACAATTCATTTCAATGATAATAATGATCATTGTCAACTTTAACATCATCATCATCATTGTCGCCAATATTGACACCATCGTCTTTATTAATACACTCGCTGTTGCTGTTATTTTTTTACTCTTTAACCATGTACTTGTAATCTCTGTGTATTTAAATGATTTTACAAAAGGCTTTATAATGTCATTTTACTTGGCTTTAGGTTGTATGGTCCTTGTACGAGGACAATGTATGTGAGCTGTACATGAATGTGTGTAGGTGTGTTGGCTTGGGTATGTGTGGAATGACAACCGCGTATAAAATGATAGGCATCTTTCCTTGTCATCACTTGTGTATCGGTAACACAACAATCTGTGTTTGTGATTGTATTTTATTTATGCGTATTAGGGTGGCCATTGTTTTGCACACTTCGAATATTTGATGGTCTCTCAAGGTCTAAAGTGTTTACACTCATACAGGAACCAAGTTCTTAAAATTTAAGCCAAATCTGAGGTTTAGAGCTTGCACATTTTCTAGTTCAGGTTCTACTTATGTTCTAGTTCTGTTCTAGTTCTGTTCTAGTTCTGTTCTAGTTCTGTTCTAGTTCTGTTCTAGTTCTGTTCTAGTTCTGTTCTAGTTCTGTTCTAGTTCTGTTCTAGTTCTGTTCTAGTTCTGTTCTAGTTCTGTTCTAGTTCTGTTCTAGTTCTGTTCTAGTTCTGTTCTAGTTCTGTTCTAGTTCTGTTCTAGTTCTGTTCTAGTTCTGTTCTAGTTCTGTTCTAGTTCTGTTCTAGTTCTGTTCTAGTTCTGTTCTAGTTCTGTTCTAGTTCTGTTCTAGTTCTGTTCTAGTTCTGTTCTAGTTCTGTTCTAGTTCTGTTCTAGTTCTGTTCTAGTTCTGTTCTAGTTCTGTTCTAGTTCTGTTCTAGTTCTGTTCTAGTTCTGTTCTAGTTCTGTTCTAGTTCTGTTCTAGTTCTGTTCTAGTTCTGTTCTAGTTCTGTTCTAGTTCTGTTCTAGTTCTGTTCTAGTTCTGTTCTAGTTCTGTTCTAGTTCTGTTCTAGTTCTGTTCTAGTTCTGTTCTAGTTCTGTTCTAGTTCTGTTCTAGTTCTGTTCTAGTTCTGTTCTAGTTCTGTTCTAGTTCTGTTCTAGTTCTGTTCTAGTTCTGTTCTAGTTCTGTTCTAGTTCTGTTCTAGTTCTGTTCTAGTTCTGTTCTAGTTCTGTTCTAGTTCTGTTCTAGTTCTGTTCTAGTTCTGTTCTAGTTCTGTTCTAGTTCTGTTCTAGTTCTGTTCTAGTTCTGTTCTAGTTCTGTTCTAGTTCTGTTCTAGTTCTGTTCTAGTTCTGTTCTAGTTCTGTTCTAGTTCTGTTCTAGTTCTGTTCTAGTTCTGTTCTAGTTCTGTTCTAGTTCTGTTCTAGTTCTGTTCTAGTTCTGTTCTAGTTCTGTTCTAGTTCTGTTCTAGTTCTGTTCTAGTTCTGTTCTAGTTCTGTTCTAGTTCTGTTCTAGTTCTGTTCTAGTTCTGTTCTAGTTCTGTTCTAGTTCTGTTCTAGTTCTGTTCTAGTTCTGTTCTAGTTCTGTTCTAGTTCTGTTCTAGTTCTGTTCTAGTTCTGTTCTAGTTCTGTTCTAGTTCTGTTCTAGTTCTGTTCTAGTTCTGTTCTAGTTCTGTTCTAGTTCTGTTCTAGTTCTGTTCTAGTTCTGTTCTAGTTCTGTTCTAGTTCTGTTCTAGTTCTGTTCTAGTTCTGTTCTAGTTCTGTTCTAGTTCTGTTCTAGTTCTGTTCTAGTTCTGTTCTAGTTCTGTTCTAGTTCTGTTCTAGTTCTGTTCTAGTTCTGTTCTAGTTCTGTTCTAGTTCTGTTCTAGTTCTGTTCTAGTTCTGTTCTAGTTCTGTTCTAGTTCTGTTCTAGTTCTGTTCTAGTTCTGTTCTAGTTCTGTTCTAGTTCTGTTCTAGTTCTGTTCTAGTTCTGTTCTAGTTCTGTTCTAGTTCTGTTCTAGTTCTGTTCTAGTTCTGTTCTAGTTCTGTTCTAGTTCTGTTCTAGTTCTGTTCTAGTTCTGTTCTAGTTCTGTTCTAGTTCTGTTCTAGTTCTGTTCTAGTTCTGTTCTAGTTCTGTTCTAGTTCTGTTCTAGTTCTGTTCTAGTTCTGTTCTAGTTCTGTTCTAGTTCTGTTCTAGTTCTGTTCTAGTTCTGTTCTAGTTCTGTTCTAGTTCTGTTCTAGTTCTGTTCTAGTTCTGTTCTAGTTCTGTTCTAGTTCTGTTCTAGTTCTGTTCTAGTTCTGTTCTAGTTCTGTTCTAGTTCTGTTCTAGTTCTGTTCTAGTTCTGTTCTAGTTCTGTTCTAGTTCTGTTCTAGTTCTGTTCTAGTTCTGTTCTAGTTCTGTTCTAGTTCTGTTCTAGTTCTGTTCTAGTTCTGTTCTAGTTCTGTTCTAGTTCTGTTCTAGTTCTGTTCTAGTTCTGTTCTAGTTCTGTTCTAGTTCTGTTCTAGTTCTGTTCTAGTTCTGTTCTAGTTCTGTTCTAGTTCTGTTCTAGTTCTGTTCTAGTTCTGTTCTAGTTCTGTTCTAGTTCTGTTCTAGTTCTGTTCTAGTTCTGTTCTAGTTCTGTTCTAGTTCTGTTCTAGTTCTGTTCTAGTTCTGTTCTAGTTCTGTTCTAGTTCTGTTCTAGTTCTGTTCTAGTTCTGTTCTAGTTCTGTTCTAGTTCTGTTCTAGTTCTGTTCTAGTTCTGTTCTAGTTCTGTTCTAGTTCTGTTCTAGTTCTGTTCTAGTTCTGTTCTAGTTCTGTTCTAGTTCTGTTCTAGTTCTGTTCTAGTTCTGTTCTAGTTCTGTTCTAGTTCTGTTCTAGTTCTGTTCTAGTTCTGTTCTAGTTCTGTTCTAGTTCTGTTCTAGTTCTGTTCTAGTTCTGTTCACTGCCTCCCAAATGGTGGTGGTTATAAAAAGTGCCAAATAAGGGCCAGCCTAGTATTCACACGTACAAACTCCTTTATAAGGCTTCATATATTTTATTTAATCTTTGTAATCGTTACTATAGCCAGTGAGTTTTTTTGTTGCTGTCTCATTTGATATCAATGTGAGCGAGTGTGGTTAAACGTATGTATTTTTTTTCTGGGCCTGATATTGTGTAATATGACGCGGTTAAGGATACTAAAGTGTAAATTTTTTTTAATGAATTTTCATTGCAATTAAATGATTTTGTATAGCGAATTAATTAATGTTCTTATAAGACGCCTGTTGCCTGTGGCCACAATTTTTTTATTTAGCTTATAAAAAGCACTGAAAAAAATTCGAATTAGTTTTAATTTTCCAATAAACCTGGTAAAATTTCAGCAGTATTAAAGTAAAATTTTTAAAAGCAAATAAAAAAATCTTTTCAAAATTGTAAATTTTCTGAAATATATGTAGATATGTTGCGTTACAATTAAGTAGTATTTCCATAGAAACCTATTTTTTATTGTTCCCATGTACTTTAATTTAAAACTCATTTACATATAAATCTTTATTTCAATTTTTATTTTTTTTCTTTAGTTAAAAACTTTAGCCTACTTTTTTTCTGTTTCAACTTAAATATCGTTAGAAATTAAAATGACTTAAAGGCAGCAAATAAATAAATCCATAAAATTCAATTAATGCGTATTTAGTGACAATTTGATTACGAATATTTTGTACAACAACTTCCATATTCATTTACAAAATAAAAACTCAACTGAAAATCCAATTAACATTTTTGGCACGATTTTTTTTTTCTCCTATTAAAATTAGAATGCTTGTTTACAATGAACTGCACAGTACAAAAGCAGATCCGCTTAAAATACTTAATTTCATTTTGAGTAAGAGAAAAAAATGGTCAAAATACAACCATAATTTAACGAAATATCCCGGCAAAAGATAAAAAGTAAATTAAAAACCACGAATTACTTACAGAAAAAAAAAAGATACAGCAAATGAATGGCATGGTAAAAAGAGCTTAATAGCATAAACTTGGTAAAGTCAAATCATAATTAATTTTGAAAATTATATAAAGAAAGAAAACCAAAAAAAAACCAAGACATCTAATATAGCAAACAAAAATCTTGGTAACACAATGAATTGGCTAAACTTTTTCATTAATACACTTGGAAGTAAACTAGGAGTAAACAGATACATATATAGTCATGAGGACAAAGACGATAGTGATATTAGTAAGGGCAGAAGAATCCCAATTAAAAAATTTGGCTGGGTTTAAAGATAATCTGCAAACATATTCACACAGATCAGTTGTATGTAAGCGAAAATTCAAATTTGTATATTTTGAAGAGAAAGACAGACGGACGGATATAGCTAGATCGTCTTAGAATGTTATGAGGATCCAGAATATAAATATACTTTGTTGGAATTGCGATGAATATTTCAATATGTTACCAACAAAATGAAAAAATCAATATGCTCCCAGTTTTTTTAACATACTTTTATTTACAAGTTCATTTACACTATTTTCCTTAAGCGCTTCGAATCCTTCTCTTAAAAAATTATTTACAACAAACAAACATAAGGAAAATCTGAACAACAAAATGAAATTATAGCGATTGTTATAAAATATCCACATTAAATTAATTTCCAACAAAGTTTAAACAATAATTTTCTGTTGAAACTATAGACAAAGTGCAAAAAAATACAAAACAACAAGAAAAGAAAATATTTTTCCAAAAGCAAGAAAAAACATTCATTCATGCAACAAGCAAGAAAACAGTCTGTGTAGTAGACCGACCACCTCTGACCTTAAATGTATTTTATATGAATTATTGTTGTCTTACGTGGTTAAATGTGAAAATAAATGTATGTGTATAGTTGCGTACTAATACAATCAACTAGTTAAAGTCCTTATACATATTACTACAGTCATCTACTCTACTCTAAGAGGAAAACCCGCTTTACTAAAAAGATAGTTTCATTTCATTTTTATTAAATATTTGCTGCATTTTTCCATTATCCTTAATATCCGTGAGTGTATGTGTGCTGGCGTGTGTTTGGGTAAGTGGAAACCATTGCATACCTTTAGGTACATCTAGTTGTTGTCTATGTTGCCAGGTTACCTTGGTCAAGAAAATATTATTACAACACTTTTTGTTTGTTTTATAAGTATTTTTATGTTTTCTTTATTTTATTTTTGTTTTTTATCTATGTATATCCTTTGTTTGCTTTTCATATTAATCGAGGTTTTTTTCCGGCATTTATGTGGTTGACTTTTATGAGAAAAAAATTTATAGTTTTGGGTAATTTACCTGATCGTTGTTTTTCGTTGTTATCGTAGCTGTTGTGTGTAATGATACTTAGAGCTATTGTAGCAGCAACTTGAGAAATGATACTTGGTTTTTATTTTAAGGACTTTGTAAGGAAATTTAATATTTTGTTTATAATTTTATTACACTGTTTATGGCTTAATGACAATGAAGTCTAAAATAAATGTTATTGATATTCATAGATTTTTATGACAATAAATATGAAACGGCCATAAATCAAAAGGTAAGGAAATAAAAATATTATAATGCAGAAGATATGGTAAAATCATAGAATTTTTTAATATTTGGGTTATGAAAAAATTTAGATTTTTTGAATGGCACTTAATATCCGTTCATAGTCATTGTGATAGAGCATCAAGTAGTTTAATCCATTTGCGTGACATACATCCACTGAAGTACGTCATAAATATGGCTGTTTACTCAATTTTTTTATATTGTCAAAAATACCCGTCTAATATTTATAAAAAGCTTTCAGAAATTAGTAGTAGTTGACTGTTTAGATATTTCTATGATTTAAGGGTCCTCTAAAAGGAGTACATCAACAAATATTCAATATATTATTATTTGCTGCACGCTTACCATAATGCAGAAAGAAATAGTTTAAAAGTTAATTCAATTCATTCTTAACAAAATTAATAGTAATTTGTATGAACAACGAAATATTTTTGTGTTATTATACCCTTCACCTCCGTGAGAAGGGTATACATTTTTCATTTCCGACCCTATTAAGTATATATATTCTGGATTCTTATAGATATCGGAGTCGATTAAACCATGTCCGTTTGTCTGTCTGTTGAAATCAATTTTTTGAAGACCCCAGATATCTTCGGGATCCAAAACTTCAATAATTCTGTCAGACATGCTTTTTTGACCTACACGCAGAGAAAAAATATAATGGGGCATGGTTACTGTAACCATTTAAATAGTGTTACAAGATTTTTAACAATATTATAGTCACAGTAACTATTTACATGATTGTGGTAACAATAATATGGTTATGGTTAATTTATGATTCACATGATTGTATCAACAATATATATGGTTACAGTAAACAAGTATATGTTTGTGACAACCATATTTATAATGAATAATTTTATCATAATATGTTGTTCTCAGATTATGATAAGCTTTAAGCCGAGAGCAACATAATATGATAAGTCCTTCATCATATAAATGGTTGTCACAAACATATATTTGTTTACTGTAACCATATATATGGTTGACACAATCATGTGAATCGTAAATTAACCATATTATGGTTACCACAATCATGTAAATGGTTACTGTGACTATAATATAGTTAAACAAATTGTAACAATATTGAAATGGTTACAGTAACCATGCCCAACTATATTTTTTCTCTGCGTGTATTTTTGACCTACAGTGGTGGCCACCAAATTTAAGACAAATACTTGAATTTTTTTCATCAACTGAATTTTAAGTGCGATAGAGCCAAAATAAAAGGAACTCTAAGGGTATGAAATTTATTATTAATGTTTCTGAAAAATGTTTGGAAAAATCGGTAAAACATATATGGACAAAGATATGTGGAAATAGGTTGACCCACCTCAGCGAACATCTGCTGTTAATAACATGATATGACCGAAACTAATGGAACTAAAAATACGACATTTGGTCCTAATATTTTATAATAATAAAAATATAATGATATAAATGTGAGAAAATATGTTTATTTAAAAAAAATTTTTTTGGTCAAGTTGTAGAAAAATTTTATGTGTTCGTGGTGAATATGTATGAATTGACACAGTCGAATAAAACACACTTGTGTGTTAAAACAGTCCTCATGCATACATATTTGTGGAAATATTTGAAAAAATAATTGACAATCACGTGGAATTTAGCAAACAATGTTTGTCTTAAATTCCTGGCCACCACTGTATATCTGGATTACTAAGTCATTAATATAGACAAAATGGATATCTAATGATAGATATTTCAAAGACCTTTGCAATGACGTATATAAAACCATAGTATGTATGTTGGACCTACAGTGTGTCAAAATCGGAAACAATATTTTTTAACCCGATTTTTTTTTCACCAGAAGTTTTTTTTCGCTAAATATTAAAAAAAAAATTAAAAAACAAAAAAAAAATTTTAATTAAAAAAAATTCCAGTTCCAAAATTTTTTTTTCCAAAAAATTAACAAACTGCAAAAAAAAACAAATTTTTTTTACCTAAAAATATTTAAAATTTCTATTTTGAAGTATAATTTGGTGAAGGGTATATAAGTTGATTAAGTATATGGATTTTAGTCATTTCGGTCAGAAGTTGTTTCGCCTTGGAGTGACTAAATATAGGAATCAAATACCATTTTCAAGAACAATAAAATCTTGTGTCTTGTCCCGTTTATGCACCATAATCAAGGTTGACCAACGTTTTCAAATGGTAAAAAGGTAACGGTAACGCTAATTTGTATAATTTCGATAACGGCATTTTAGCGGCAACGATAATAGCAGTTATTTCTGTAACGGTAGATTTTTTGTTCATTCGATAAATAAAAGTATTAATAAAATTTACAAAAATTAAAACAAAAAAAATCACAAAGTTTGTATTTTATTATATCGCTCATTTGCTGCAACAACATCATAACCCAAAATCCGTGTTTTTTGAACTCATTAATACAAAATATGCCCCGTTCTATAGTCTTTCATACAGATTTATCAGTTTTTAAAAACGTCAATTATTTTTTGTGTGACCGTGTGTTTTTGTTGTAAACATCAACACTAAAATTCATGTTGTCTTATATATTTGACAAGCAAAAATTTGGGTTAAATATAGATTAGTAAGATATTAACCTCTACTATTTAAATCAGTTTTTATTTCTGAAATCGCACGATTTGTTGCAAATTTATTAAAGAAATAGTAAAATGTCATAAAAAGTTCAAAGCCGTTTTTCTCGAAACGACTTTTTTTAATTTTGACGTTGTTGCAGCAAATGACGACCGTTAAGCTGATAGGGTATTTTAGGGGTAAACGTAGCTTCTATAGTGATGTTATTAGGAATCTGAATAACTAAGAGACCTATATTAGTGCTGTGCCGAATCTTTGAGATAAAGATTGAAAATATTTGTTTGTGAAAAAAGTTGTTTGCAGACATAAAATTTATTTGCGAAAAAAATCAGCTTAAAAAATATTTTTGTCGATTTTGACCCATTATAAATCGTAGGAAAGATCTTTGAAATATCTATCATTAGATATCCATACTGTCTATATGACTTAGTAATCTAGTCATGGGTTTTTGCTTACATCGATCTTAAATAGCAACTGAATCGGAACTTTAGCGAATATATTAATGTATAAATAATATATGTAAGTTATTTGAGCGCTACGTAAAGTCGATTTCAACGAACAGGCGGATAGACGGACGTGGCTATATCGACTTCGCTATCTTTAACGATCCAAAATATATACAATATATGGGGTCGTTAATGAAAAATGTAGAAACTACAAACGGAATGAGAAACTTATATATACCCTTGCCACTCATGGTGAGGGGTATACATTTGGTATATTTTATTTTTGAAAATGTTACTTAATATAAGTTTAATTCAGCAATTGAAGCAACAATTTCCAGGGTTAATCTCTTTTTCAAATTTTCGTTATATTAGCAATCTTACAATGCACGAACTTCGAAATTTACTGCCGAAATTTCAAGACATTGGATCTATAACAGTAATTTAACACATCTGATTATAGCAAATTTTTCCTTATTGATGAAAAGAAAAATTTCATTCCAGAATACTTTTTTATGAAACCTACTTATACTAGCAAATACTTTTTAAATTAATGACAATTTGATCACTAAAATTTTAAATGTCGTTGGACTAAACATCATTAAAAAGTAATGACCAGTCAAAGTTGAAATTTCCAAACAAAAATAGGTTAAGACGAACTAAGAACTTAGGATTCCTTACAGCACTGTATCCAAAAACATAAATAATTTGATACAGTGTCTTCTAAAAATTAGTTTAGTTCACCTCAGAGAATCTTATGAATTACGATAGACAAATTTATGTGCAATCAACCACCATTGAGTTATGTCGTGAATATGATTTTTTAACGAATTTAAATTTTTCGCCAGAAAATTTACGTTGCATTGTATAACTAAAGAAACATATACACAATTACGATAATGTGCCCGAAGTGCAAACGAAGTATAAGCACCTTAAAAAACTATTGAAAAAAATTTAGTGTTTTTAAAATACCACTTTTACACTTAGAAGTTTTTTATAAGATCAAACAGCATTAAATAAAACTAAATATTTGTGTTGAATCATCCTAAGTAAAATAAGATTTTGAAACAAATAAAATAATTCAAATATATTTTATTTAGTGGTCTCGGCTCTTTCGTCAAATATTTGCCATGTATGAGCCTACCCTAAAAATTTCTATCAACCTTTGTGAGGATCGGTCTATAAATGACCCCACTCGGATATAATAATTTTACTTGTTTATTATGCTTTTATTCTATTATTTTAATATTGCCTTAAAATATTTGAATTATTAATTATTTTATGTCGCTAAATTGACTTGCAGAGTACATTTAATCACCCCAGTTTGAAATGATGCGTTCTTTTTCCCTCCACCAGACAAGACCGACATAGGTAAGAATTCACGTTGTTTCCATTTCAAGTTAGCCATATTCTTTGATGTGTCGATCTATCTGAGATTTATCCGTGAGACGTACCACAGTCTGCTAAAATGGTTTATTTACAAAATGGTTTATTTACAAAATGGCTTCAATACATCAGATCTCACAAATCGCATGTATAGGTCAATTTGGAGTTTATCGACCATGTATAGGAGAAAGCGAAGGTGCCAACAGGCTACAGACATTGGGCGGATCTACTTAAAACCTGACATTAAATAAATTATAATGCATAAGAGTTTGGTATCACTGAGAAAATAAATTTCTTCAAATATTAAAACATTACAAATTTATGAAATTTAACAAATTTATGAAAAATTAAAAAATTACTATATTTTAACAAATATATTTAGACAAAATTAAAAAATTCTTATAAAATTATAACAACTGTTCAGAAATTGTAGTAATAAATAATAGGATTAAGCTTAAATAACTTAAAAATTAAAAAAATGCTATTTTTGCTAATATTTTTGAATAGTAGTTGATCTAAAACTTTTTTAAATAAAGAGAAACAAAATTTCAATTAAAATTACTGAGAAGCGTTTATAAGGGACTCTCAAATAACTAGACCTGACACTTGTAATAGATCATTCATATAGAATAATCTTAAAATAATAATAACTTAATATTTTTTTATAATATCAATAGAATTTTTTAAATTTTAATCTTCTCAAACCAAAAACCAACTCTCCAGCAATATTGAAATACAAATAAAATTGCAATTTCATTTAGATAAGCAGTAATAAAAAACTCTGCAACTGGTAAGAAATAAATACCAAAAACGTTTATTTAGCTTTACCAACAATAAATTCATCAAAAACTGATAAAGATAAATTTTATTTATAAAAAAATAAAGAATTGCTAGCCATCATCATAACAACAACAATAATAATAATGTTGTTATTGTTATAAACATCCAGCCTGTCCAATTGTTAGTACATATCTATCTATATGTTCAATAACCCGAAACATAATCATAAATATAGACAGTTGATTTTTGTTTAGCAGGACTTACAATAAACAACACACACAGCTCAACAAATGAAAATCAACAACTGCAAAAAAAAATATATAAATACACATCTATGTAAATATTACAAATAAAGCAAAAAAGGATATAATAGTATTGGTCATCCTTTTCCATTTAAACGAAAATATATAGTAAAAATATATGTATGTATGAAGGTGGTTGAATGTATCCAATATTGTATTATATCGTATCAATGGCATCTGTATTATTGAAGTTATTTACGTCTTTAATGGAGTAAAAGCAGAGTATAGTACCGTAGTCTTGGTAATTCTTGCTTATTTTTCCTTTTTTTATATTTTTCTTAGTCAAATGTCCACTTGAATAAATGTTACGTACTAGTGTTTGAGTTTCGTTTTTTTTTTGTAATTTTGTTGCAAATACAAATGTGTAGACTTTTGCTGGGTGATTAAAGGACTGTATGAATGAAATGGTAAAAAAAAATCGGAAAATTGTAATCGAAAGAAAATTAAACCAGCAGCAATTTCCAAACACTGGGGAGCAAAAATTTAGCATTAGAATTTGATAAAATTAAACTCAATAGTCTTTGAAAACTTATAAGTGATTATTCGATTTCAGTAAAATTTGAAATTCGCTTTCTCAACGCAACTGTCGTTATTACTGTTCAATTTCCTAAAAAGTTCTTATGTCGCCTGGACTAATATTTAATAACATAAATCGCTTTCTACTCTGAAAGGTCCATGTTTGTTATTTTGCTTAAATTCAATTATTGGAATTGTCTTGAGATAAGTTAACCCTTTCGGGACGGAGTTTTATTTTGAGAACCAAAATATTATGGTAGCAATTTTTGCATATTCTAAAAGCTGAGGAACAAATATTATGTTCTGCATACTCAGAAATCCTGAAATCGTCCTTTTATTCCAATCAGTGTTCTTTATGTGAGATTCGAAATTAAAAAAATAATAAAACATCAGAATATTATTAAATTTAGATGAAAGTACACATTTATTTACTTATTTATAGCATTTTATAAACGTAATTAGGGATTTAATTTGAGCATATCATCTTTGTACACTTTTCGACACCAAGTGAAGACCAGTATGCTCTATTGGCATAATGGTCTAATAAAATCAAAAAACTGGATCAAGGTGGGTAAAAATTTTGAAAAATTAATTCTCAAATACGAATATCTCCTAAGCTATAAGAGATAGTTGATAGATACGATAGGGTTTTTATAGTGCTTGACGAGGAGATTCTTTATTTGTAACTAGCTTGGCCCGGTTCGCTTCGCTACCCCTGTCGTAGTAAAATAAAAATATATAGCCTATTGACGCTTCCCAGTAAAGATTTATCTACGTTCCAAATTTCAATAAAATCGGTTTAGCCGTTTAGGCGTGATGCTCCAACAAACCAACAAACAAACTTACAAAGACATTTATATATTTATATAGATTTTTTTGAAATCGGAATCCAAACGAGGGTATTCCTAAGTGACCTACTTTTGGATCCCCTGGCCGCGCCACTGGTGGGTCCATGAGGTCCAAACTCAAAACTGGAACATGACAAGACTTCCTCTTCATTCAAATTGGACAAAGCGTTTAGAAGTTTGAGATTTATTTCTCTTTATATTTATACCCTACACCACCATAGTGGGGAGGGTATTATGCGTTTGTGCAGATGTTTGTAACGCCCAAAAATATTAGTCTAACACCTACCTTAAAGTATACCCATCGACTTAGAATCACTTTCTGAGTCGATTAAGCGATGTCCGTCCGTCCGTCTGGTCGGCTGGCTGGCTGTTGATGTAAACCTTGTGCGCAGAATACAGGTCGCAATTTTGAAGATATTTCGATGAAATTTGATACATATCATTTTTTCTGCTCAAGGACCAAGCCTATTGAAACTGGCTGAAATCGGTCCATTATTTCACCTAGCCCCCATACAAATGTCCTCTCGAAATTGGACTTTATCGGTCATAAATGTTTAATTTATAAATGTATCTCCACAAATTCCGCTCCAAATAAGTCTTATATATACAAAATTCATGTCACCAAATTTTGTTACGATCGGTCCATAATTAGTCATAGCTCCCATATAGACCCGCTTCCGAAAATCACTTTAACGTCCATAAATCGCTTAAAAATGTTGGTATACACACAAAATTCAACATAGTTAACTTTAATATAGACATAAATAACACGACCTAATTTCATGGTGATGGTTCCATAATTGGTCATAGCCCCTATATAAGGCTCACTTCCGACCAATGTTATTCTCACAAATCTAACTAAATGCCATGTTAGTATATATTTTGACTCCACCACATGAGAATAACAGCACGTCTCTCAACATTAATATTGAAAGTAAACGATTTCGCAACAAAATTTTTCGATTTACCTCATAAATATTTATAGCGTAAGCCTCCACCTCGAAAAGTATGCAAAAGTTATGTAATCATATCATAAAAGTAGCTGCATAGTCATCCTTGCTTGATATACTAGTTATGAAGGTAATACAATTCCTCTCTCCAATTTCTTCCCACACACGCTCAGTAGGAGCCATAACAAATTTAAACAAGCCTGGCAGATAAGTATTTAACATAGATATGGTCTCCAAATTAACAAGAAGAGTACATATAATTACGCCAGTTGGAAATGATGTGTCTTTGTTTAATCAGTCCTTCCGACACATAATCGATCCACCAACATAGAATTGGTGATACACCGCAGTGTATATCCAATAAGCAATGTATGATTTGAGTTCTCATCTTTTTCCAAAGGTTGTGTTATGTTAGCTTCTATGAGCAGGGATTCTTCAAGCAACTTACTTAAGTCTATCACAACTGATCTCATTGTACTGTAACTAAAGTCAGAGTTAAATTAAAAAAAAATTATAATTGGTGTTTTGTAATGCATGCCTTGAGGCACTCTTGCAGGTTAGAGGGTTAAATAAACTGTCGATTCTGCGAGCTTCCTTATAATGGGGAGAAATATAACCCTGATAAAGAGCTCGTTGTCACTAAATCGTTGTCATATAAAAAAAACAGTTTCATTGTAATCATGAATTATATACCAGTGAATTAAACTACTTTTGTAAGATAATGAAAAATATTAGAGTCCGACCAAAATCTACAAACTAAAAACTCGCATAATAACAACAAGGCTTACTGTTACTATAACATCACAACTCTGAATGAAACCAGCTAGTTTTCGTTCAAATAAATCACTTTAATACAACTAGAATCATGGTGGACAGTCGGTCGATTCATTGACTTCGAGAAGGCATTCGATACTCTCAATCACAATGTGATTTGGAAAGCTCTTCAATGTAAAGGATAATTCTTCAGTTTATTAAGATCATATACATTAACGTAAGCTGTAACAGTTAGCATGAAGGAAAGCTGGAAAGGGTACATCAAGGTCGTATTGTTATGATCCAGGCTACGTCGGATAATAGATAAATTATATAGGGACTTCGACACCGGCTAGAAGATTTGGAATATTCATATCTGCCTTCTCTCTCATTGGTTCTCTGATATGGTCATCAAACTGTAACGTCTCATTGAGTTAACTAAGAACGTTGGTCTCAAGATTTAAATTAACACATAAATCGCAAATACCTTTTTAATTGATTCTGTTGCCTTGGTGGTATCACCACAATGTCTGGCGCCTCGGGTGTAGATATTTCCAATCAAATAATAAAGGAGACGCTAGCCTACGCACAACTCATTAAGATAGGGAACTCTTCAAATTCTATGTCGCGGTGTCAAAATATACACTGGTGCATATTCCTATAAACGCACACTACTTTTTTTTAAAAAGATTGTAAAAATTAAACATGAACATATTTAGGGGGCTACAAATTTGTTTATTAAATTAGTTAAGACTTCACTTAAAATATTGTTTACAAAAAAAATAATCATTTGTACTTTATTTATTTTTTTTTTACTTAATTTTCGAGATCAACAGCCATTTTTAAGGGTATTTTCCTATAAACGCACTTTAATTTATGGGCCACTGTAGCATTATTACTAATGTGTGGATGATCCTTTGTTATGGATTATTTCAAAAATACGGTCTGGCATTGATTCCACTAATTTTTTAAGCAGATTGGAATCAATTTCCTCCCAGACTTGTTTAATTCTTAGTTTCAGCTCTGTCACATTCATTATGCTTTCATTCTGGGCATTGGGTTTAAGTCCGGACTTCAAGCCGGCCAGTCTAACAGAGGAATACTATGTTCATTAAACCAAGATTTTGATTGCTTAGAAACATGGCTTGCAGCATTATCTTGTTGGAATATGCAATCTGCATCCATTTTTTCATCCATAAATGAGAGAAGAGCATCTTCCAACAGTTCGTTATAAATCGCACTATTCATTTTTGTCGGAATAAAACATATTTTCGACTTGCCAACTGCAGAAAATGCTGCCCAAACCATAACTCTGCCACCACCGAAATTACGTTTTGACATCCGAACATAGTTTGATCTCAAATCGTGCCAATAGCATGAGTATGAGTCAGAACTAGAGATGCCAAACGGGGAATCCTCTTCAAACGAAATTGATTTTATCTCAGATGAGGAGCACGAAAAAAATGAAAATATTTCGATTGCTCATTATATGTCCGAAACAAAATCGTTCCAGAATGGCAGACGAAACCATAGATGCAATAGTATGCCTTTTAGTGTCTAATAAAAATAATTGCTAAATTAAAAATTTACTTTCAATTGTAAAGACATAATTATGTACGTTTCTTTCGCATAATTTTCGGGATTTTAGATTTCCCGAAAATCCCGAAACCCCGGGTCGGGATTTCGGGATTCTTTACCAAATTAAATTTTTTTTTACCAAATTTACCAAATTAAATTAAATTTTTTTTCGTCAGAGAAAATTACTTTCTTCCACTCATCTGTCCATTTCATATATTTACTTGCGAATTTTAGACGATTTTCTTTATAGTGCTTTTTTAGCATTGGTTTACATTTCGCTTTTTCCATTTTATATTTTCATCGTTTCGTAAAATATGTTCAACATGTTTGGAAGTCACTGGAAGATTCAGTTTATTCTTTATTTGTGTGGAATTCAATTTGTTGCGGGTTGCTTCTTGTTTTATTAGATTAAGTTTTCTTCTTGTTAGTTTTGTATTTCCATTTGTAGGTTTGCGAACTACATAATTTTGAACTTTCTTCAAGAAATTTCCCACCACACTTTCCGAACGATCGATTTTACGTTCAATTTCTCTATTGAAACATCCTTGGTTGTGAAAAAATTTAATTTGAATCTTTTCTTGATAGGACAAAAAAGTTCCCTTGGTCATCTTTAAAAGTGATGAAATTTATTGATTCAAATAGAAAAAGTTGTTACTATTAGAAACGTACCTTTGGATGAAAAAAAAACTAAAATTGATAATATTTTATTTTTGGTAACTTTTTTAAAAATAAATTCCACATCTGCGTTTATACGAATCTTCCACTTAAAATAGCACCAAAAATATTTGATCGCATAATTAAGGCACACAACAAGAAGAAGAAAAAAAACTTGTTTACTTTCAAAAAGTACCGTTAAGTTGTCTCTCATTAAAAAGTTAAATTTTGCTTTTGGATGAGAACAACAAAAATACAGAAAAAAATTAAGTGTGTTTATAGGAATATGCACCAGTGTATACTACTTTATGGCTGCGAAATGTGGAATGCTGCCTCTCGTGATATTAATGCCCTGCAAGTTTATACAAATAAAAGCCTTAGAAGAATCCTTCGTGTTTTTTGGCCACAGACTATATCAAACACCAAACGAACCTGTTACCTATAACCTAATATGTGCAAAAGTTAAACTGAATAGGTCACACCACACGAAAGCTAAACACAGATATAAGAAAAACCGCTATTGAAAGGAATCAGACAAATTGAAGTCGAAGCGGCAACATGCATACAGATGAACATCCATGATCATGATGAACAGATCCAGAAGGATCTGATCTTTTTGTCTCCATATTAACGTTCTGCCGTTTGTTGGAAACCTTTCACCTTTAACAGTGCCTTTTTTATGTTCTTTGTAACAATATATTGTTATATAACTCTTATTTTTCCCACAACTGTTTCAAATACCTTTAATACACTTTTAACAATTTCCTCATAGACACTAGTATGTAAAACTATTTGAATTTATTCCGAGTTAAATAAATAGGTTGATATTCCATATACAACGGCAGCAAAAAATGGCAAAAAGTCATTGTAGCAACTTTATTTACACAACAAATCTACCATATAAAGTCGTCTGTCAAAGAAACTAAAGAATCTTTTTAATTTTTTTTCCAACATTTCTTGCTATATTTTTTTACATACAAGGATTTCGATCTATAGTATTGGAGCAACATACATACACATATTGAGCTTGTGAATATGAATGTGTCCCATCAATGGCCTTTGGCCCTTTTTTGTGTGTATTGTGTCTTTATAGGAAATGATTGTTACCGTTGCCATTGATTTTATACCGTATGGCTTTTTACCAATATTTCTTACCTGTTTCACTATTTATTTCAACTACAAAATATCTCCAATGTTTGCAGCAGCAAATCTACTCCCATACTCTGTCTGCTGTAGCAGCAGTTGTAGTCGTTGCTACACGTTTGCTTTAATTCATTTCATTACAGTTCAGTGAATATTTGGGTTCCATAACAATCGGTTATCAATGAATTGTACCTAATGCCTTTTGGAACGCGTTGTTAGCTGACTACTATTACGAATTGTGAGTATGTAAGTATTTTTTTTATTTTTTTTTTTTGTAAACCCTCCCTCCTATTGTCTTTTTTTGTATACCAGGTATGTTTGTTTGACTGTCGGTGCTTGTGTTTCATTCATTCAGTCATTCTCTATCTATCTCTCTGTAGATGTGTCCATTAATGTCTTTAAATGCTTGGTTAGTTAAAGTTAGTAAATTCTCATATATACCCAGAAACCCATTTAACCCATTAGTGTTTCAGTAATAAAAATTTATGTAGCAGCATATAATTATTGTGGGTTTGTACAATTTGCAAAAGTGATCATGTGAAGTGATGAAATGAATTGAATTGTCATTATGGTCAGTTTGATTGGTGCAATGTGATAAATTTGTTAGTTTTTGGAAAACCTAAAAATTATTTAAATTAAAGTTTAAATATTGGCAATATCCAAACTCTAAAGCTACATATTTACAAATTTAATTGCTGTCAGTGGACACAACTTATGGAGCGCTTACTTCAAAACTTTAATGCACGAAAAAATTAACATTCCATAAGAATGGATATGATATGTACTACTGTGGAGTATCCCTTGTCTCAATCTTCATTACTCCTTTAAGCTTGTATCTCGCCTAGGATTATTGGTCCATCTGTCCCTAGATCATGAAGAGCATCAGATATGGATTATATAATCTCATTATTAAAGGCTGAAATTATATTATTTAGTGTAATGTACTCTTTTAATTAGTGTTTGGAAAGGAGTCTACTGAGAAGGATTGGGGCCAGCCGGAAAACCCTCCAGTCTAAACAGTCGGTAATAATATTTTCTTTTATCAAGTGAATTCTCGATATTACCAAGCTGGACAGACCTTCTACACTTGCGGAAGAACTTCTGCAAGTATTTGCGGAAGTGTTTCCACTCAAACCGAAAGTTGCAGAAGTCAGCTTCCAGAAGTAGTTTATAGAAGTTATTACGATGAACATGCGGCAAGAAATTGCAAACGTGTTTCCACACAATGTGAGTACAGCTTGCTATAGAGTTTGGTTTTGATTACGATTGACAGCATAAAAATATCTTGTGGTAAAGTAAGATTGGCAGCTGCCATCGCAGCATATATGACTAAAAAGAAACAACAAATTAAAGAAGTGTTTGGGTGAGAAATTAGGAGCTGCGGCGCGTAGTTTTAAGTTTACATAATACATTAATTGAAGAATTGCGGACCGAAGATTCCATATAGTTGAAAAATTTCCTAAGAATGTCTAATGATGATTTCATTTCATTATAAAACTCCAACTTGCTAACGGAGGTTGGGCAATTCCCTTTTGACCACTTCTTTGGCCGCGTCTATATCATTTGCTATTGCCTTTAAATCATTTTGTTTTTAATTTTATTCTTATAGTATTTTGAGGACGTGTGCCATAATTCAGGACAACTTTCTTGTTTTTCAATTACCAAATTTGTTTTTTCACTACTCCAAACGAATTCATTTTTTTCCATTATATTAAATTTGGAAAAGAACTCAAAAAACACAAATCAAAACTGAAGACAGCAGGGAATACCACAAATTAATTATCCGACTTCTTCAGCAAGTCTTCAAAACACTTGCAGTTCACAGCAATTTGCTCAAGTTGCTTCCAGCAAGCAACAAACAAAAAAAACTTCAGGAAGTCACTTTTGGAAGCAACCCGGCTTTATACCCCCATGGATCCCTTTTAAGAATTTATGCCAGAGTCCGTAGCATATTTTCCGATACTCAAGTACAATTGTCCATCTCGAATAGCTGTAGCATTTGCATGTAGATAATAAATAGACCCGTCGCTGACACCTATTCCAATTTATAGCACCATACAAAGACGGCTTACTATATAATTATAGTAACGAAAGGCCAGAAAATCATCGCTTTTAAAGCCCTGCAAGCTTCTACAAAATAGTCAGACTCATGTCAAATGTAATCGCAAGATATTTTATTTAATTCGAGAACCCAAACAAAGTGGGACACACAAACGGTCATCAAACTATGCATATGGGTTTTGTCGGCATGGTATTTATATCAAGAGCAAGCTGCATTATTTACTATATCTTTACATCTTCCCACTCAGTAACTTATGACTTAAAAATGCAGGATTTGCAGTAGATGGCATATCTTTTGAACGCGATATTTGTTTTTAATAACTTATATGTCATATTGAAGGGTACATATCTATCACATATTGTCATAGTGTAAATAATAAAGTTTTGCCAACAAAACGTCATATGAGGGAAGTTTTGCTTTACTTCTTTAATTTGAAAAAAGTGCCGCTGAATTACACCGATTGTTCACCGAAACTTATGATGAATGTGTTTCATAGGAATTCGAGGCACTACTCCATGATGATTGTTGTCAAAGTCAACAAGAGCTTGCAAAATCATTAAGAGCTACTCAATCAGCAATTTCAAAAAAAATAAAAATGGATCCATTACGATAAGCCGAAGCGTAAGAAATTGTATGTGAAGCCCGGCCAATCAGCCGAATCGACACTAAAGCCAAATATCCATTATGAGTTGAAATCTTACCAGACCATTACAGGGAACCTGTACCGAACGCAACTTATTCGTTTGAAGCGAGACATCAAACCGTAATATTCCATCATGTCAACGCTCTGCACACATGATGCAATACCTGTTAAAAACTATTTAGAATGAAGTGGTTGGAAAATTTTGCCTCACCCGCATTATACTCCAAACATTGCCCCGTCCGACTACTATTTGTTTCGATCGATGTAGAACGCTCTCTCTTGGTTACGCTTCACTTCTGAACAGAGTATCCGAAATTGGCCTGATTCGTTCTTTACCTCAAAATGTGAGCAGTTCTTTTGACTTGGAATCCATATGTTGCCAGAAAGATGGAAAAATGTCATAGCTAACAATGGCCAATTCTTTGAATAAATTTATATTGTACAAATGTTTCAAAATAAAAGCTAAAAGTTTTAAAAAAGTATAATGTACTCTCCATATGTGGGCGTTATATAGAAGCTACATATAATTATTGATCCATTTTCACATATGTATTTAAGTTTTTTCGGGAAATGGTCCTTATATGAGAGCTATGATCAATTATGAAACGATCTTCATATATATATTGTATTTATTTCTGTCTGTCGAATTTCAACCTGATATCGATATTTGTTTTATGCATATTTAAGTGATTTTGGGGAGTGAGCTATATATGGACAATTCCACGAGAATGACAACCACGACTGAAAAAACTAAAACCCTTGAATTTTTTTCAACATGATTTGAATAGGAAAAGACACTAAAATGTTAAAAATCTGTCACGTACTGTGTGTCACGTACGATATTAAATTATTATTTATTAAAAAAATCATCCAAATATAGTTTTTATTTAAATATGACGGATTGAAGGAAAAATATTTGGTTTAGTGTAAGAAATTAAAAGAAAACATAACGTCACTCACGATTCGCAAATTTTCAAATATTTCTACATGTACCTCAAAATTGCTTCCGTTTTATGTCACGCACGATATATCCTTATTTTGCTCGATATTTTGGACAACAATGTTTCGCAAGAATTTATTTTTATACCCTTCACCTACGTGAGAAGGTCATTCCCTTTGTAATTTCCACAATATAATTTTCCGACCCTATAAATTCTGGATCCTTATATATAGCGGTGTCGATTTAGCCATGTCCGTCTGTCTGTCTGTTGAAATCAATTTTCTGAAGACCCCAGACATCTTCGGGATCCAAATTTTCAATAATTCTGTCAGACATGCTTTAAAAATTACCTATGTAAAATCAGAAAAATCGGTCCACAAATGGCTGAGATATGCGGAAAAAACCAGGACAACCTCGATTTTTGACATAGTTTTGACCTATATCTGGATTACTAAGTCATTACTATAGACAATATGGATATCTAATGATAGATATTTCAAAGACCTTTGCAACGACGTATATAAGACCATAGTAAGTATGACGTACAATGGGTCAAAATCGGAAAAAATATTTTTTAACCCGAATTTTTTTTTCACCAAAAAAAAACACAAATTTTAAAATTTAAAAAGAAAAAATTAAATTTAAAAAATTAAAAAAAAAATTAAAATAACAATTCGAAAAAAATTTTAAAAAAATTAAAAAAAAAACAACTTTGGAAAAAAACAAAAATAAATTTTGTTTACCTAAAAATATTTAAAATTTGTATTTTGAAGTATAATTTGGTGAAGGGTATATAAGATTCGGCACAGCGGAATATAGCTCTCTTTCTTGGTTTTTTAAATAGTATTTTTCAGATAATCTTATTTTTGCAAAATCTGTTCTGCTCTATAGGCGTACAAATGTCACGTACGATGACATGGAATTGCCCATATGGGAATATGGTAAAATTTGCACCAATCCAAACAAAATTTATTTTTGTGATTTCTTTTTACATGGCACTTATTCATACTGAATTTGGTATGGATACTAGTATTCTATAGGCATTTATGCGCCATATTTCCATATTCCGGGAAGAAATTTGTATGGGGCTGGTAGAAATCATGAACTGATTATTAACATTTTCAACATAGCTTGTAGTTTTATCAATGGAAAAATCTGTACAAAATTTCATGATATTATTTGCAATATATCTGAAGGAAATAGCTAAATATTTTCGAAAAATATCAACTATTTAAATACCAAACATTTCTGAACAACAAAGAATATTTGGGAAAAATTATATCCCCTAGCCCATTCTGTCAAGGACTTTCGTGCCTTAAATAGACTGACGGATTTAGATAGATCTTCTTAGAGATTTACCACGACCCAGAATCAATACATATACTTGCTGGTTCTACGACCAATATTTCGATATTTCATAAATGGAATGACAAACTCAAACTCTTTTTGGTGGTGGGTATAAGAATGGGTTATGGCACCCACAAAGGTTGGGAAGCATTGACCTAGAGCCCCTTTAATGAACCTGGCCCCATGAATAATGTAAGTCACCATTCAAAGGGTTAATTTCGATTGCATTGTGTAAATATGTTTAAATTTACTGTTTCGTTAGGTTTTATTCATTTATTTTCATTTCGTAGTTTATTTTCATCTTCATTTTATATTGTTTTTTTGCGTTTTATTCCAAGCTCTCTCTGCATATCAGCTCTTTGTTGTTTTTGCTGTCGCTGCTGGTATTTATACTTTGAATACCAGGTATATTGGATGGAAAAAAGTGGGTGTGGGTGTGTGTGTGCATGTGTAAAATTGTATGTAAATTGTAAATTCCAGGTTCAATTGCACGTAAGCAAGGTTAGATTTGTATTTATTGTAGTTTTTATAACAGAATTATATTACGACTACTATAACAACAACAGAAATACAGCAACAACAATATAGCCAAAAGCTTTTGGCAATGAAATAAATATTGTTATTCCAAGTTGGTTGGTAGTTTGGTGTTGTTTTTTTTTTTGTTTGTTTCTTTAACAGAGATTGTTATTGACACATTGTTTTAAATATTGACCCTTTTTTTTGCAAGCTATGAAAAAAAATAGGTGTATATGTCTGTTATTTACTAAATAAATGTATTGTACAGCATTTATATGTATATTTTTTTGTATTTATTGTAGAATATTTAGTTGTTTCTAAACTGTAAATAAATCTCTACTCCCAGAGTGCAAAATTTAATTCAATTTTAAATGACACTATTTGAATCTATTGTAAATAAATTGTATAAACTAAACAATTACAAGGACATACATTTTGTTTGAAAAATACATATTGCAAATATTATTTTATGAGTACTAAAGGGTAATAATACATAAATAGCCTAAAAGTAAATAATAAGAATAATAATAAGTACAAATGAAATCAAATATCCGCTATTAAAATTCAAACAGGAAAAGCACAAATGGAAATGATGTTATAGGACCAAACAAAATATTTCGATCAAAGAAAAATTAAGTTTTGCAAAATTAAATTTTTTTATTTTCGGATAAAGTCAGCTTTTGAAATCTTCTTTGACATAGAGCACAGTGGGGTAGAATCAAAACTTGTTTTGGACATAAATCTGGCATTACTAAACGTCATGGCCTAGCCAAGAAGTATTTAAGTTATAAAAGTGATCCCTTTGGATTGGATGGGTTGAATCATGTTTAAAGTGGCGCTTAATTGATTTTTTAGAATTAATATTTATTCATTAAATTTGGTACCGGGTAAAAGTAGACAAAATTCTACATCACTAATAGCTAAAATCGTTATTCTAGGTTGCACACTTTTTCTACAGTATACTGTAGAAGTGGACAAATTTTTCGTATTTTTAGATAAAGTAATAAAAATTTAAATTAAACACAATTTAGAGTATTTTTAATTTTTGATGGATAATAACTAAATATGTTTGTAGTTGTTTGTTTTTAAACTATATATTTACAAAAGTACAACATTTAGGCTTTTGTATAGCTGAGTTTAAGTTTTGAATTTGGAGTTAAATATTAAACTAATACGCGCTGGAGCCTCAAGGCCTAAAAGTGAGGTAACTCGGGATGAGAAGAAACACATGTTTGGTCAAAGTGTCAAATTTGGAATCCCTCTAACACAGAGAGTTCTTGACCGAGTTCTTCCGATCGGGACGACATTTTTCAATAAGAAAAATTTTTTCTATTGTGAAAATTTTTTTTATAAAATTTTTTATTTAAATTTTTTTCTATTTTTTTTACTTAATAGGAAAAATCTAACATTATTGCCTGAGTTAAGTGTCATTTTGGATGCTATTCAACACACTATGCGGCGCACGGTGGCTCATATCTCAATTTCATCGGCCAAAAGTCCAACTTTTTGTTAACTCCGATTTCAAAAATTTTTAAATTTTAATGCCATTCAATAGTAAACACACTGAAACTAAGGTAGCCAAAAAATTAGATAAAAATATTGTCAATTGTGTGCGTGGCATGCTGTTAAAGTCAAACATTTTATATCATTTTATAAAAAAATGTAATTTTTGTAAATTTGATCAGAAGTAAATTATCATTACTTGCAAACTATTATTGATAATTGGATGATTTTTTTCTGCTATGTTGGTAGGATAATAGTCTTTAAGAACTGGTATGTCGTGGAATTTCAGTGGAATAAAAGTGAAAAAAGTGCGCAAGGTCAAAAGGGGTTAAACAAATGTTACTACCACGAGAAAGGCCAAAGTCTCCTCTTTAAGCACATATATACTTGTTGACCTGTTTTGACCTGTTTGTTGAACACTTTTTTCATTTGAATGAAATTACTCACAATTTTTTCTATTTTTATTTTACCTGTTCATATGACTGGCACAAAGTACAAGTCGCAATTTTGAAGATATTACGATAAAATTTGGTACATACATTTATTTCGGCCCGAGGACAAAGCCTATTGAAAATTACTGAAATCGGTCCATTATTTCACCTAGCACCGATACAAATGTTATCCCGAAATTATACTTTATCGGTCGTAAATGGTTAATTTTTATGTGTATCTACACAAATTTTGTTCCAAATAAGTTTTATGTAAACTGAATTAATGTCAACTAATTTTATGATGATCGATCCATAAGTATTCATAGCTCCCATATAAGGTCCCACAGAAATAACTACCATATAGAAATTAATCACACGACCTAATTTCATGGAGATCGGTCCATAATTAGTCATAGCTCCCATATAAGGCCCGCTTTCAAAAATCACTTTAACAAGCATAAATCTCTTAAAAATTGTTGGTATAAACAAAAAATTCAACAGAAATAACTTCCATATAGACATAAATCACACGACCTAATTTCATGGCGATCGGTCCATAATTAGTCATAGCTCCCATAAAAGACCCGCTTTCGAAAATCACTTTAACGAGCATAAATCTCTTAAAAATGTAAAACAGATGCAACAAATAAAAAAAATAAAATTTAGCTTTAAATTTCTCAACAACTGCTGAACCGATTTTAAAGAAATTAAAACTGGAGAAAAACTCAAGAAGATATCAGTCCATCAGAAAAAAATATCTCTATCGGTTCAAAAGTTACACAGTTTTGGCCGATGAAAAACGCAAATGAGCCACTGTGCGGCGGTATGGGGATTTCAAAGATTTTTATATTTTTCTAGAGCGCTTTTGATTGCTTGTGTGTGTTATTTATCTCTTATAATTTCCGAGTTATAGCCATTTGAAAATTGAAATTTTAAAATTTTGTCATACCTTGGTCCGCTTTTTTTTAAATATAGGGCGTACTTTTGGACCGAATGGACTCAAATTTTTTTTAGTTAGAAAACCAAATTACCATTAATATACAAAAGATTTCAGAGCAATATCAATTATGGATCCAAAAATATAAGATTTTTAATATAAAAATTTAAAAAATTGTAGATTTTTGCTGTTTTTGGGCGAAAAGCTGACTTATATCTTGTTTATTAAAAAAAAAACTACACTTTGTTATTTAGAATGATAAATTTAAAAAACTGAAAATTTCATTGCATTTTGTTAATAAATAAAGATTTTATTACATATAACATATTTTTGGGGTTTCTCAAACTAAAATTTGTATAACAATTTTAATAGGATTGCAAATATTAGGAACAATTTGATTCAAATTTATTCCGATTTATTTTTGTTTAGATAAGTTAATTTTTGGTCTTTCGAAAAAAAATTCCAAGTCAATATCTTAATTAGATTCAAAAATATGTCACTTTAAAACTCAGTCCTTCAAAAATATTGCACTTTTTTATATTTAGCCGAGCGCTTGCCAAAAAATATAAAAATCTTTGATTTTTATATTTTTTTAATTTCCCGACGTTTTTTGATTCCCGGGAATCGGGAAATTTGTTTCTACATTCCCGGGTACCCGGCTATTCCCGAAATATATAATGATACTGTAAATTTGGAATAATATAGCCAAATTTCATATAAAAACTTAGTGTTATAATTATTAAATATCAGAGCTTCAAATTAATTAATAAAATTTGAGCTTAATTCACTAAAATCTTAATCCGTAATTAAAAAATGTCAGCCTTTCATTCCATAAATCCAAGAACTTTTCACTGTTTTTTGGTGAAAAAATAGAGTTCTTGTTTTCTATGTATTTTCGTCAGTTTTTAATTCCCGGGATTCCCGACTAAAAATCCCGGGAATCGGGTGGTGAAAAATTGGCGAAATTCCCGGAAAATGTGTACCGGGAATTCCTGGGATAAAAACCCTAATCGGATGGGAAACAAAAGAAATGTCACGTATTTTATATGTCGAAGGTACCCTACTTTGTGCCCCATAACGATTCCCCTAGAGCATGTTTATAAATTAAAATCCAATACTCCTTTGCTACGCTCATGCCAAATTTGTTCACGATCGGAGCAGCTGTTTGGAAATGCCAGATTTATTTCCAAAAAATGTTGATTCTTCCCCACTAGATAGAAGATTCGGCGAGATAAATGCTACGACAGTCGATCGGCTAACGACTTATTATGTGAAATTAAATGCAACTGATGCAATCCGAAAAGATCAATTTGTTGGCTCTATGAGCAAAGGCTAGTTAATTAATATAATTCGTCGAGATAAATGCTTCGGCTCTCGGTAGACTAACTTATCTTATATATAAATAGGCCACACGTTTTTTTGTGGTACATTTTTAAGTATGTTATTGTCTACCAATATTGATGAAACATATATGTTTTAAAAGTTTTTTTTCTCTAGATGTGCATAATATAAACAAATATTTAGAAAAAAATTCCATAAAAGTGGTAAAAAGCGGTTTAAAAGTGGTCGAATTTCGGCCACCAGGCGATCCTAGTTATGTATAAATATAGCTTGTGGATGACATCCGAGGACATAAATTCTTCGGCTGTCGGTCGGCTAACTACAACTTATTGGCTGTGACTATCTACTAGATTGAGTACAATCAGACGCGATAAATGCTTCGGCTCTCTGTCGGCTAATGACTAATTATGAATAAATATATCAATGGATGCTGAAGAGATAAATTCTTCAGCTCTCGTCAGCTAACTACATTTTACTGGCTGTGACTAGTACAATCCGAGGAGATAAATTATTTGGAACTCGGTCAGCAAACGACTAATTCTGGATAAATATAGCTTATGTATAGCACGTTGGCTAACTACAACTTAGAACAATCCGACAACATGGATGATTTAGCTCTCGGTCATCTAACTATGGATTTTAGGTACGGTATTAGTATTTTCGCTTCGCTTTATTATGCTTTATTATTCTTACATATCTCATAATGAAATTAACATAAACTGTTTGGGAATTTCTTTTTGTTAAAAACATATTTTGTATTACTCTTAATTATGTTATGAAAATGGGATGGCTTTTGTAACTGCACGTTACACATTAACAGCCTTTAAATCCTATTTTTCTGAAACAATATTTTTGATTGACTCTGCTATAGAGTACTAAAGTAAATTAAAACCCCTTTTACTTAAAATCTTTATATTATTTATCTTACTGCAAACAATAACATTGCCTCAAATCATAGTACTTTACTTTCTTAACACTGCCTGTAAAACTTTCCCCCTTTTTTAAAACCCAAAACTCTTTATTTCATGCATCTTTAAGTTAAAATAGACGTAGCCCACAAAAATTACCTGCAAGCCAAATCACACCATGCCCAGGGTGTCAGGTCAAGAGTCATGAATAAGTCTTAAAAACTAAAAAGTAAAATTTTTGGCCAAAATCTAAGACAAGAAAAAACAACAACAATAACACAAAACTTTTTATGTTTTTGGCTTTGTAAAACACTTTGAAACACTTTGCTCTCCAACAAATATAAAAATAACATAAAAGTTTTGCGAGACAACTAATAGAGTTCAAATAAACCTCACACCCACAAACAGCAGACATTATGAAAAGAAAACTTTTGTTTGGGCCCCTTTTTATTAAACAAAACATCTTACACTTACATAAATGTTGCTAAACAAACACATACTTAGAAATATATTGTATGTTTTTATACACACACAATTATGTTTTATAAGCAACAGCAACAACAATAAACAATTTAAAGTTTTCTTTTGGCTAAACGAGAAAAAAAGCACTGCCTGCCCTAAAAGGTTTCTTCACACTTTTAAGCATTTTTTTTATTTCTTTACAAATTTTAAATGAAATTTTAACAAGCTGTGAAAAAAACTTTGCTGGATAGGATTTCAGGAGCCCTGTCATCGTAATTGGATTCATTGCTAATATTATGGGGGGTGGCGGCATAATTTTATGTTTTTTACGTAAAAGATTTGTATTTATTACTCTGTTAAAGAAATTAAAGTGTGAAAAAGTTTATAAAACATTTTTGGAACTTGCAATTAAAGTCAAACAAATATTATCTCAATTTTGCAAGGCTACTACAAAAGTTAGATAATATTTTATTGTTGTAAATCTAGCTTTATGGAAACAAGACACCAATAAATTCTGATTTAAATTTTAAAACCAATACATTCTGATTTAAAGCATATTTCATTTGGGTTGACTCTAAACTTCAGCCATGAATTTTAATTAAATGATGACGGTTTTCTCAGATAGGCTTGTAATTCAAATAAAGCTCACAATTTCCAAGATAATTCAACGAAATTTGGCACCGTGTTCATACCGGTTAGTATTTGCAAAGAATTTTCATTAATAATTTTAGATATATAATATTCAGCATGAATGAAAACAAGCCAATAAATAATGACCCAGAATATACATATATAGACATTTCCACGGTAGCGAACGCGACATTTTTACTCCTTTGATGCGAAAAAATAAAGAAATATGAAAAGAATTTGTATTTTGTATTATTTGTAGCGCTATTTTTTGGTATCCCGAACGCGACAAAGATTTCAAAAATTATCTAATTGGAACATAATTTGTTTTTAAATAAAATGGAATAATGTAGATATCAATTGAGAGTTGTCTTGTTAAAATATTTGCATTGGTTTTTTTTTCAAAACCTTTAGTATGATAAGAGTATCTTTCCGTGGTGTTTGTAATACCGATTAGTCAAGTAAATTCAAATTCCATAAACTTCGAAAAACCTTCCTAATATTATACTATTGTATATATCCATGGCTTAGTATAAAAAAGACGTAACTCGATTTTTTGTTACTTTACAGGAGAAGGAAAAAACTTAATAAAATCCATAAAATTTTAGACACAAAAAAAGTTTAAATGCAATTTTTAATAAGAAGAGACATCACATTTTATTTCTTATTTAAAATTTTTTTTTTTTTTATTTAATATAATTCTTTTTTCATTGATATTTTTTGAAATCAAAAATTAGTTACGCCTATTTTATATTAAGCCATCGATATGTAGATTATGCCGACTCACAGAAAAAATTGATTTTGTTAAATTTAAAGGAATATAACAGCAAAAAGAAGAGGCCCATAAATATTAGATATACACTTAATAAAAGCCTATATCAATGTTTATCTATGTTTTGAAGTATGAATTTCTGTATGGTAAAACAATTGAGATATATGTAATTTAGTAAAGCAGTAAAATATTAAAAAAATTAACGAAAATATGATTCAAAATTTTTTGAACTTCTGGCGCTTCTGTCGAGAAAACGAAATGTCCAATTGAAAAACCCATTTGTATTGGAGGAGAGCAGATTGTCTGCTTCCGAAAAACTTCGTTTTTTCAAATTCTGAAGATACCGATTTTTATAATTTTGTCCACCTAGATTTTGATTTGGAACCACAGTGCAGGCATGGGGATGACCTAATAACCGCCAATTCACGGAATCGGAATTGATAATCTTCTCTCCTCTCTTTTTCGGACCTCGTCCCTCATCACTTTTCAACCTCTTCATCACTTATTGCCCCCTTATTATACCCTACACCACCATAGCACAGAATATACAGAAGTGTCAAATTTGACGTTTAAAAAACGCCAAATCAGATGTTAGGGCAGTTCTCATAAAAAGAGATAGCAATATATTTTGTACTACAATATCAGTGATGTGTTAAAGCAAAACGCTATATACAACAAGAATTTGGTAGACAAAGAAATGTGAACAAAACAAACAAATAAATTTGTAAGACAATTTTTTCGTAGTCTGTGGCACAAAATTTTTTAAAATGGAAAATTATAAAAATGTGTGTATTGTTTACGTGTAAATTTAAATGAAACAAAATTCTTGGTTGTTTTTTACATTTGCAAAATAAAACTCCACATGTACAATGGCAATTAAAAGTGAAATATTACAAAAATAAATGATTGCATCAAACTAAATCGGAAAGAAATTGAATTATTGCGGCAGCAAATTAAGACTAAAATAAAATGAAAAGGGCAGTTACTAAAAATGAAACAAATATAGAACTATATTATTTTCTGTCTCGTGACGCCTCTGTATACTTTGTGACCATAGTGGGGAGGGTATTATGCGTTTGTGCAGATGTGTGTAACGCCCAAAAATATTGGTCTAACACCCACCTTAAAGTATACCGATCGACTTAGAATCACTTTCTGAGTCGATTAAACGATGTCCGTCTGTCTGGCTGGTAGGCTGGCTGGCTGTCCATGTAAACCTTGTGCGCAGAGTACAGGTCGCAATTTTGAAGATATTTCTATAAAATTTGATACATATAATTTTTTCGGCTAAAGGACTGGCTGAAATCGGTCCATTATTTCACCTAGCCCCCATACAAATGTCCTCTTGAAATTGGACTTTATCGGTCATAATTGTTTAATTTATACTCGTATCTACACAAATTCCGCTCCAAATAAGTTTTATATATACAAAATTCACCAAATTTTGTTACGATCGGTCCATAATTAGTCATAGCTCCCATATAGACCCGCTTCCGAAAATCACTTTAACGTGCTTAAATCACTTAAAAATGTTGGTATATACACAAAATTCAACATATATAACTTTCATATAGACATAAATCACACGACCTAATTTCATGGTGAACGGTTCATAATTGGTCATAGCCCCATATAAGGCCAACATCCGAAAATCCCTCAAAAATATAAATTATTGAAGTTTTAAAAGAAAAATATTTTTACTCATTTACTTGGTGTAGGGTATTATATGGTCGGGCTTGACCGACCATACTTTCTTACTTGTTTTTCATTTCTATCTGTCCCTCTTTTTATATCTTTTTACTTTCACTCTTTCATGTCTTCACTTCGCGGCTGCCTAGAAACCTAACCTAGGATGTCTCCCAAATTATGTTGGGTCTATTGATAAACGTTCGTAAGCTGGATCATTTTAGGGTATTAAATTCTTACCAGGAATAAGATACATACACCTCAGGGACCCAGTGACACCCCATATTTTGCCTTGGGGCATAACATCAAAATGAGGAGCTTCACCAAGATAAAAATTTAGATATTTTTTTTTACATAATGTTAGGAAAAATAATTTTTATTTTTGGTCACGGTGGGCCTTTCTTTGGAAATGGCAGTCCAGTCAAATCTTGGCAATATTTATCTTACTATGAAGCAAATCAATTGTGTCTCTCCAAAGAGATCATTGTCTATGCGTACTTTGCAGGTTGTCAGTGAGATGCCACACAAACTATCTATGTCTTAGTATGGAAGTCTTGAACCTCTCTTCGCATGATTATTAACATTCAATTGCCAGCCACGGATTCATGTCCATGCATTTAAATAAGTGCGACTTTTTTAGAATTTACGGTGTTTTTTTATCTATGTTTTGAATAAAGATGCACTAGGCGGGAATATTATTGCAGTTGAATAGTTGGTAAAGATTTAAATATCTGTATTCGTTTTCCTGTAATACCCCACCCTCTTTTCTGCCCTTTTAATAGACATTAAGACTAGTGTGATTCTTTATAAAGATAAGAAATGACACATTTATTATTCGAATCTTTATACCGTTTTCAAAATCCTCATTCCTTCAAATTTAGAGAAAATACCAACATCTTTGATGACAGACATATTATATTATCTTAAGGATATTTTTAGTTTTCGTATATTTTGACATTAATTTTGGGGCCTACTATTCAGGCGTCTTTTTCAAGGTCTCATCCATTCCAAGGTAACATTGATGGACAAATTCTCTGATGGCTGTTTTGCGTGATATTTTAACTCAAATCAGTATCGTTTTTCTTAAATTCATTTTGAGACCTAATTTTCAGCTTATCACGGGTTTCTTCTAAAAATGTCCACTTATTCATATATTATCATCAGGATAAGTCTAAATATGCACAACAAATGTAAAATATGCAAGCAAAAACTTTCAATGAACGGGAAGATATTAAAAAAAAACCATAGCAATGCATAGAAAAAATCGAAAATAAAACTTTGAATTAATTTTATTGTAATACAAATTTTTTACAAAGAACAAAAAAGTATTTTTCCAATTTCCAGAATGAAATTATAGTTAATTATTACAAAAAATAATTTTTTAAAAAAAAAATTTTATAAAAAGAACTTGCATGACAAAAAGTATTTTTTACTTTTAAGATAGACATACCGACGGACATAGCTAGATCGTCTTTAAGTTTCACAAGGACCTAAAATATGTTTGATCTTCAACCAATATTCGATGTGTAATGGTGTATTAAAAACTAAAAATTAATATTTTTCTCTAAAGAATATATAGCTGATGTATGAAATATGCAAATTTATTCAGGGTTCAGCACAAAATGCTATTTTCTAGAAACTTTCAAAATAAACAAAAGACAACTTAAAGCTTTTTACTTCAAAAACTTGCCCTGATTATCATTAATCTATGTTCTTTTTTACATTACTTCATATAAAATTAAAAGTTTTGTCGAATACAAAATAAAGTTCATTGTGCAACATTCCTAAAATAATCAATGGAAACATTATCCACAATATCAAAATTAAATTTCAACATTCTGAAAGCTTTTGAACTCGTTGCTATACTTCCATATTTTTAGATGATCTCAGAAATTGTTAAACAATTCTTCTGAATTATTAGCTCTTAGTGGGAGTTTCTCTAATAAGACCTATCAGTTTAAGAAGTCATATTAATATAATTCATGGAAATTTCTGAAAATCAACATGGAAATTTCTTAAAATCAATTTGAAATTTCTGTTAAATAAACGGAAAATTCTGAATTTCAATTGGAAAATACTGAAATGCAATTGGAAATTTCTGAAATACAATTATAAATTTCTAAAAAACAATTGGAAATGGTGTTGTTCTGTTTTGTTTAAATAACCAATTTTCAAAATTATTTAAAATTTAAAAAACTTCCATAACTTGCTTTAAAACTATTTACTACTAAATCTCACTCTCACTTGTTCATTAAATTCCCTCAAATTAGTAACAAACAAATAAAATAACATTCATTCATTCACCCACTTCACTTATAACTCTCCATAGAAAAGTTTTTATACCCTACACCACCATAGTGGGGAGGGTACTATGCGTTTGTGCAGATGTTTGTAACGCCCAAAAATATTAGTCTAACACCCACCTTAAAGTATACCGATCGACTTAGAATCACTTTCTGAGTCGATTAAGCGATGTCCGTCCGTCCGTCCGTCCGTCCGTCTGGTCGGCTGGCTGGCTGGCTGTCCATGTAAACCTTGTGCGCAGAGTACAGGTCGCAATTTTGAAGATATTTCGATCAAATTTGGTACATATTATTTTTTCGGCTCAAGGACCAAGCCTATTGAAACTGGCTGAAATCGGTCCACTATTTCACCTAGCCCCCATACAAATGTCCTCCCGAAATTGGACTTTATCGGTCATAAATGTATAATTTATATATGTATCTCCAAAAATTCAGCTCCAAATAAGTTTTATATACACAAAATTCATGTCACCAAATTTTGTTACGATCGGTCCATAATTAGTCATAGCTCCCATATAGACCTGCTTCCGAAAATCACTTTAACGTGCATAGATCGCTTAAAAATGTTGGTAAACACACAAAATTCAACATAGTTAACTTTATTATAGACATAAATCACACGACCTAATTTCATGGTGATCGGTCCATAATTTGTCATAGCTCCCATATAGACCCGCTTCCGAAAATCACTTTAACGTACATAAATCGCTTAAAAATGTTGGTATACACGCAAAATTCAACACAGTTAACTTTAATATAGACATAAATTACACGTCCTAATTTCATGGTGATCGGTCCATAATTGGTCATAGCTCCCATATAAGGCCCACTTCCGAAAATCACTCAAAAATATAAATTATTGAAATTTTAAAAAAAAATGTTTTTGCTCTTTTACTTGTAGGGTATTATATGGTCGGGCTTGACCGACCATACTTTCTTACTTGTTTTATTTCATTTTTATTTATAAACTTTATGGTCAGGTTAACAACTTCCGTTTTGTGTACGAGTATTATCCACAACAAACAAAACAATAAGCGAAAAATAACAAAAACAAATAAATTTAAATAGAACAACAACAATAACAAACAAATAAAATAATAATAATTCTCCAACAACAATATGTTACATACATGTGAAAACGACTTTAAATAGTTGCTCGCACAGCTGACTGACTGAGTGAGTGGTGATGGTGGTGGGTTGGGCTTTAAACTTCAAAAAAATTATGTTTTTATACAAAAAACTAAACTACATATAAACATTGTTATAGATTTCCGGTTTTAGAACAAAAATTATCACAGCACACTCCAAAAATTTGTTTATAAAACTTGCAAGCTTCAATGACTATCACCGACAGCGACGAACGAGATAACTTAACAAAAACAAGTTTTAGTTTTTAAAGTTTAACTAAAATAGTTTAAACTAGCAAAGGTGATGGTGTTGGTGGTGGTTTTAACCATGCTGGTGATAATAGATTTGGTGGCACCCTAAAATGATAGGTGAGAGATGTGTAGGATTGTTTTGCTTAGATACTTATTTGTTGTTAATTAGGAGAGCATGATGACAAAACTTGGTATTTTATGTGCAATTGGAAATTGTTGCCAGTTTATTGGGTGGTGAAATAGCAAACAGTTTTTATTGAAATTCATTATTTTTGTTTTCACCTAAGTCTCGGAATTTGTTGACAGATGTGGGCTTCCATATTTAAATATTTGTTTTTATCCTACCACAGCTATTTATGGATCGATTACCCTATGGATATCAACTGAAAGACATTTCCAACAACGGATATGGATCAAAATCGAAAAAAATATTTTTAACAAAACCTAGTTTCAATAAAATTTTTATAATCATTATATGTTGTGTTTTTCTTAGAACAACTGCAATTAAATAAAATTTAAGTAAATATTTTTATTCAATACTAGTTGATAGCCCCGGCTTCGCCCGGTAGCATGTTAGTTCTTCAAGTTTCTCCAACCCACGAACACCAGCCTGTTCTAATTTATTTGCAAATAAAATACCTAAATTTGTATTGCATACTATAGGGAGCTTTTTTATTACAGTTGACTGGACTCACAAAAAAACATGAATTTCCGAGTTTCACCCGGAATTTTTGAATTTTTTTTCTTTACAAAACATTCCTGAAAATTTCGAATCGAATAAAAAAAAAATCAGCCAAATCGCTTCAGCCGTTCTCACGTGATGACATTACATACATGGACCATTTCATTTATATATATATAATATATAGATTACATTATTATATGTGGGTATTTCCATTGTATAGAACGCGACATTTGTATATCTTTGAAGTGAAAGAAAATAAAGAAATCTTAATATGTTTGTTATTTTAGCAAAGAAGCAGTCAAGAAAGCAACAGAAATTTTAAAATATGGTGACATAGGTATCATTAAATTCCGAAGATTTCAATTGTCGAAAATTTAAAATTATATATAAAATAACTGTAACGGGTTTTAGAGGTAAAAGTACTTAAATGGCAATAGTAATTGCAGTTATTTTGGTAGCAGTAGTTTAGTGGTAGTGGTAGCCAACCTTGAAAAATAAATACTTACGATAGTGAACGCGACATACATAGCAAATCAATATAAAACAATTAGTGTGAATGTTATATGTAAAGAGTCTTCCAATATGGACTTCCGAACTTTGACTGTTAGCGACCATATTGGTGAAGCTACATCTGTCGAATTGACTGCCATTTAATCAGTTTGTTTTTTCAAATCACTATAGATGGATACAGCGTTCAACGACACACAGTGGTGCCCGTAGAACAAGTCAGGTTGCAAAAATCAAAATTTCATGTGCCCCTAAAAAATATTAAATAAACCTCTTTCACAGTAAATTGTTATTACCAGATTTTTGGTTCAGAAAATATAGCCCTTTAAAGTTGACTGATTTTCAGTTTTCAAAAAAATGAGACAATTTTTAGGTAATTTGGTCCGCTTTCAGATACAATATATCGAAAACTATGTAAATGATCGTCATTATTTTCGATTCTTTTATAAATATATACAAAAATTGAACTGTTTGCCTTGTATTTGTCCAGGTAAATCGATATTTACCAACTATCCAATTTTTCAATATTTCTCAACTTTGAAGGAAAATAAAAAAAAACTATCAATTTCTATATTTGCCATATTTTCAAAATAAGTTCTTTGATTACCACTTTATCTAATGCAAAAATTCCCAGCTGCCCGCCCTTGCCCCATTTTTTGCTAGAGGTAAAATTTTGAAAAAAAAGACATGAAAAAACCACCAAAAAAATTTTTTCAGAAAAAATTTTTTTTTTAATTTTTTCTGAAATAATTTTAAATCATAAAAAAAGCCTTAATAATAAATATAAAAAATTAAAAAATTTAAAAAAAATTTTTTTTTTTTACTTCCCATAAAATTGATTTTTCCACAAATTTCAACTTTGCTAACCCTGAAAGGCGTAGAACCATTTTCAAACACTCCTTTCATAGGCTGATCAATTATCTATCATATGCCTTTTAAATTTTTTGATTATCTCATTTGGTTCAAAAGTTATGATTTTTGCAACGAAAAAACGCAAATAGCGCCACTGTGCGACACTTGCAAATGATAAAATTGTTTTAATAAAATGGATTTTCTGTTCTGGCAACGTTCCGCTCTCTTTTCCTATTTTAATCTTCTTCAGTAATGAGATTCATTTCTAGATGAATGGGTACACCACTTGATTAGAACGATGATTTAGGTACAAGAACGCGACACTAAAACATACAAAAATTCAATTTTATATATTAAATTGTTGCTGAAGAAGGCGTCTTCTCATCTACTTTTTCGCAATATTATTTATACTTTATTGCATCTCTTTTTATGTTTCCCTAATTCCACATTGTTGATTCCCTTCTTCTTTTTGCACATTTCTTTAAAAAAAAAGATACACTTACAATAGCGAACGAGACATATTTTGAAAATCAAAATAAAATGTTCAATGTGATTATTATATGCCGTAACCTTGTTAGTTTAAAGCAATAAATATTAATTTAAATTACAATTTTTAGCCACTTGATTAGAACGATCTCAAATTAATGATTAAGTACAAAAACGCGACATTAGAACCTGAATAAAATCTAATGAAAAATTGCATCTTTTAATTTATTGTATTAATAATTGTATAAATCATGACTAAGGTTTTATATTTGGTACTTTTTGATAAATAAGTAATAAGATTTAAAATTTTGTTATATTTTCATTGGTTTAAATGATACATAGTCAGTATAATATATTTTTGTCTTATAATTTTTTAAGTAGATAGAGATGCATTTTAAATTCTATTGTATCATTATTAGCTTAGAAGATAAACGGTTACCGTATTTACCAGTTTTTATCCCATACACCTTCGAATTTCCAAGAATCTCTTTTTGGTGGATCTACATAAGGATATTGGATCCTATATAATTATAGTTTCATATTTTTTATATATAGATAATCTGATATTAGCATTAATATGCATCGTTTGAGTTGTATTATTAAAAAAAACTAGTTCTACAGGACACTTTAATGAACAAGTTTTAGCAGTTCTGATTTAGTTCTTAATAAATATGCCGTTTCATATGCCTGGTTTAAAACTTGTAAGAGACCAATGTTTTACTCATAAAAGGGATAGCCTGAACTCTTTACTGGACATTAAACAAAAATTCATGTAAAAAATGTTGGGCATTTTTTAAATATATTTTTAAATAATTAGTCCCTTATTACACTGCCCAGTACTAAACGCGTGTTCAATTTTTTAATGAACACCAAAAAGTGTTACAAATCACAGCATGGGTTTATAAATTTTTAATCTTCCCCCAAATAAAACTGACCCTTGCAGTAATTAACAGCCGTTTAGGTTTTAAATTTAAAATAAGGCCAGAAAAACCAAAACAAATCTTTAACAAATTTAAATAAAACTATATTGATAAATAAAAATCAATTCGAATACACACACGCTTCACTCTCAACACATATGAACATAAACTGTTTCTCAATAATCCCTTTTAATGAGGAGCCAGTATGTAAATAAATTTAAACATTACAACAACTATAACAAGTTTTTTTGTTGTTGTTGTTGATTGTTTGTTTATATGCTGAGATTGATTTCATAGTTTCAGGACACACGCACTTTCACACACACGCTACACACACATGCACACGCACTCACGTACACATGAAAACTAAAGAACCCAAAAAAATAAACACAAATGGACAAAGCCGCGGGCGGTATAGCCTGTATACAGCAACAACAAAAATGAGAAGACGAAGTAAAAAGGACACAAGCAAAATAACTACAGACTGATGTATTGTAACTACCACCACCACTATTACAAACAGATTTAAAGGATTTTTTTTTTGTACAGAAGAGCAAAAGTGTGCGTATGTTTTAAGTTTGATGTGTAAGTAATATTTTTTGTCAGAATTTATTTTCTTTTTATTTTTTTGTGTAATTTGTGAAAGAAAGTTTGATATGTTCGTTATTGATATGATGGTTTATGTCCAAAAAGAATATGCAGCAACATCAGCCAGAGAGCAACAAATATTAAATGATGAATTTCCATTCTTTCACGCTTCAACTGTTAACTGCTTTTTTGGCTTAATACTACTAGTTGTGCGAGTTTGTATTTGGTAATACGAGGGCAGACAGAAATTTGTTTATATCATGATTGCAAAATAGTAAGATATATGTATTTTTATCAACAACAAAATAATAATAACAAATTAAAAGATGATAAATAATGCTCTAGTGTCGCGTTCCTGTACATAAATCATTGTTTGCTATGGGAAACTCTGCTATAATGTAAAAGCGACCCAAAAAAGCTCGATTAATGGTAAAGATTTCATTTATTTTTTTATTTTTTTACAGTGATTTTTTAGAAATCTAATGATACAATTCTGTAGAGAAATGTTTCATTAGTAGAAAGCATGATTTGTTTTCGAAAAAAATAAAATTTTGTATAAAAAAGAGCGTGGTAAAGTTTTCTAAATATTATACAACTAAAACTGATGAAAATTTTACTATATTTCAGTTGTTTATACATTAAATATGGTTCAACTACCAATAGTTTAAGAGCATTTTTATTAAAATATAGTATTTTTAATTTAATAGGAAAGAAAACATATTTAAATTACATATATAGTTTAAGAGATCTGAGCAAATCAAAATGGCCCCAAAAATTTAACATTTGCAGTTTTCATTAGAAAAAAATAAGTTAGATCGGTCTACCTCCGTGATAGTACTACTACTAAATGAAAGTTTGGAACATTTTCTTTCATTTTATGTAAGAAATTCTGCGACTTTTTGCGAAACTTATAAATTTTGTGATAAAACTCATGTATTTTTTATGAATATTTACAATAAATTGCAATGCATATTTACAATAAAAGGTTTTGCATACTTTTAGGCTTTTACTTTTTATATGAAACTTAACAGATAGATTTGGGTTTATATAAATATTTTTTATGTCGAATTTAATCACGATACTATTATTTTTATGTGAGTTTTGAACGATAAAACTATTTTCAGAAAGGGACCTATATGTGGACTAGGTTCAAATATGCACCGATTTTCTTCATACTTTGTAGTATGATATCTGGGTACTTGGAACTAACATATGCAAAATTTAAATAAGATCGCAGCATTATTTAAGAATTTATGACAGATTTTGGAACGACCCTTGTATGGGAGGTACCCCTAGGGACTATTCGATATGAACCATTTTTAATATTTAGCTTTTCTATATGAAACTAGCCAAGTGTACTAAATTTTATTATCGCTCCTATGTTAATAAAATTTGGTACACTTGGCTTCTACTTTTTGCAAAAAAATTTATGAATCCATACCATTGTGCGGCGGGTCGGCTGAAGTCATTGACAACCAACTCTGTCACTCGAGACATTCAAAAGATCCAGGTGTTTGTGAATCAGTGTCTTGGCCGAGGGTGATATCAAATATTATGCTCTCGGAACAATCCCATAGCCCATAGCCTCATAAATAAAAAAACGTAAATGACGATAGATTGGTCATACATTTAGTTGGACATGGAATGGCATCACAAGAAATGCAATTGAGTGGAATCCACAAAGAAGCAGAAGGAGGGGCTGCCCAGAGGCAAAATGACTCAGAATTATCTGGAATGGGTAAAGGCTGGAGCGAAGTAAGTGCGTTAGCTCTGGATCATATATATATATAATATAATTGTGTAAGGCCTTTTCAAAAGGTACAGAAAATTAAAATGTTAATACGTAAATAATTTTTGTTTATTATAATAAAATAAATGTTGGTTTTGCTAAAGTCCAAAGAACTGTACAATAGATATATCGAACCAATAAATAAATAATAAATACGAATCTTTTGTTAAAATTACATACTAAAAGTTAAAAAAAAAAAAGTTCGGCAAATATTTCAACATGACAGCTACCAACAGAAAGTCACATTATTCCACTTTAGTATAAAATAATCACTTTTGAAATATTATGCTCAAATTCGCAGATTTTTTCGTTTTTCTGGATGCAGTCGAAAACTAGTTATATTTATTTGTAGATTTTTTGAATTCATGTTTAGAAACTCTTGGAAACAATATAACGACAAATCCTACAATTTGCACTAAACATTCAGATACTAAAATGCTATCGAAAACTGGAAACAAAAATAATTTAAAATTTCTTAATTTTTGTTCACTTCAAAGGCATCTGAATGTCACGTTCTTGACCTTATCAAGCTCCTTCTTATTTCTTATTTGTTTACATCTATATCATTATAAACTTAGTTAAAATGTTAAAGTTATTTAAGTACTAAATAAAATATATGTCGACACAACAAATAATAACTTAATAGGAAATTTTTGTTTAAATTACTTGAACTAATAATTATTACAAACAAACGTCAATAGAAAATAAGTCGCATTTTAAATCACTATAAACTAGTTAAATTGTTTAACTATTACTTAAAAATACCAAAACGACAAATTCCAACTTTCGCACAAAACTAATTGTCCAAAAGATTTCATTATTTTTTAAGATTTCTTTATTTTTCTCACTTCAAAATCATAAGAATGTCGCGTTCTCAATAATGTTAATTCATATATTAAACTGCTGTAATACAGTTTTTAAAGTTGCTCGTATGTAAATATACAAGTTGAGACGAGTTTAAATTCTATTTATATTTAGCGATTTAGTACAGCAGAACATAGATTTCAAACACTTTTCTCTCAGTTAAAAAGTTAAAATTATTGAAGATATAGTTCTTCAATAATTTTAATAATTTATTCTTATGTTGTAACTATCAACAGAGAACCTCATTATTTTACTTAGGTTTAAATAAGTCTCTTTAAAAATCCTGTTCCAATCCTCGTAGCTTTTCATACAGTTTTTGTCACGTTCTTGACCCTATATTTATCACTAATATTATAAATATCAAAATAATAAAACATAAATTTTAGGCTAAGCATTGTACTTATGTCATTGAAAGAAGAAAATATTTTAAAATTTTCCTATTTTTCACTTTAAATCTGTACGAATGTCACGTTCCCCATGGAAATGTCCTTATCAAACTCCATCAAAATAATTTTTTGAATGTGTTCGTAAATGGACAAGTTGACACGGTTGAAAATTCTAGTTTAACTTAGGAGTTGGGTCAGCCGTTTATATATGTACGTTATGTTCAACTATGAGATGGTCAATATTAAATTTTAACAGAGTTGACGCAGATATAATTTTCGAAAAACATACTCTAAAATTTTGATTTAAAAAAAAATTGAAACCACTTTTTTAGCACAATTCTGTTTGACTTTGTTTGCACTAACATGTATTTCGTAAGTGTAAACAGCATCAAATAAAAACAAATAATGTGTTTTTACCAAATTTAAATTAGTTTTGTAACTAAACAAACACAGAAAAAATTATATTTCAATTCAAACATTTATCACATTCAAAACTCAAAATTCAATAGAAAATATCAGAAAATTTTGTTTTTGAGCACATGAATACTTGATTCAATTATGAAATAATTGAAACCAGTTTTTCAATTATTTCATAATTGAATCAAGTATTCATGTGCTCAAAAACAAAATTTTCTGATATTTTCTATTGAATTTTGAGTTTTGAATTTGATAATTTTGACAATTGAATATACAATTTTCGTTATTGGTTGAATTTTAAATACCAAAATTATTGAATAGATAATTTTCGTAATTGAAAACACAAAAAATAACAAAAATGTGTTTTCAATTACGAAAATTATCTATTCAATAATTTTTGTATTTAAAGTTCAACCAGTAACGAAAATTGTATATTCAATTGTCAAAATGATCAAATTCAAAACTCAAAATTCAATAGAAAATATCAGAAAATTTTGTTTTTAAGCACATGAATTATAAAATAATTGAAACCAGTTCAATATGTGATATATATTTGAATTAAAACGGTTTAAGAAATATTTTTTTCTGTGAAACATTTAAGGCCTTATTCCTAAACAATTTTTTAATTTAAACAACATTTTAAAATTAAATTGTGTATGGAAATTTTGCTTTAAAACATTGTTTAAATTTAAAATTTTTTATGAATATAGAGGTTACTATCTATTTTATTACAACTTTTTCTTCTACTACTTGCTTTATTAGTCAGTTTACAAAACTTACTGTTTAAAACAGCCTCGTATTTGTTTGTCTATTATTGATGTTGGCTCATAGCTATTGCTTTTTTATTCAGTCACCCAAGTTTTAGAGGAGATACGGACAGTGGTTGCTGCTCCCTGTTGCATATGATAGAAAATACTTACTCTAAAAAAAGCCGAACAACAAAAACAATAAATATGTATGTATGGCATAAATAGAATAGACACGTACCAAAATCCAAACCGAAAGTGTCACGCTCAATGAACAACCAGCAAGCACAAGCAGCAGGCCAAAATGACAACAGCAGCAGCAAAACAATATGTGAGTATCAAACCTATTTTTGGTTTGATATTACGTTTACACTGCAACAACAGCTTCACATCCTCCTAGAGTCAATACAACAATGACGTTTCTAAAGAGGGTGGTAAAATGGGGCTGCGCAAAGGCTTACAACTCCCCTCTACCAACATTTTCATCTACCAAGTTACAACCTTCGTAATGATGATAACGATAATAATGATAATAAAGAATGAATGGATTGTATAACGAAAAGTCTGGTGTATGTGACGAACCAAGCTAAAGGCTGGCACGAGTTGAATACTCTGATTTTTACGACCACCATACAATCGTGTTTGCCAACAAAACAACAACAATAAGACAAGCAACAGGCTCACCAACAATCTCTGTTACGCAGGAGAACAGTTGTACCGTTATTATTGCATTTACTGCTTGATGTTGTTGTTATTGTTCATAACGTAAACGGTTTTTCTTTTTTCTTTTTTTTTATCTATTTGTTTTTCTTTTCTTTCTTGCTCTCTCTTGTGCTCATTTACTTACCTTCTCTCCTTTGTTTACTCTCATGGAGACACACAAATAAAGGGAAAAAAACACAAACACCGTTATAAAGGGGGTTGTTTGCAACTACAACAAGAATAAACAGTGTTTGTTGGCATGAATTGAACGGTTGGGTTTTCTTTGTCGTCTTTATTTTGCATCGTGTGTTGTTTTCGTAGTAAATGAAAAACAGTTGTTGTATCATTCGTTACGGAACTCTCAAGGCGGAAGTATCTGTTCGTGTCAAATAAACAAAAATACAAAACAACATAACAGAAAATAAACCAAACGCAAGAACAAAAAAAAAATAAATAAAACAGAGTTTTGAAAAGCAAACATGTGTTTAACATTTAACGGTTTTTGAAAATTATTTTATACGTAACTAACGGTTTGATTACGTAGTAATAAATAACGGTAAATAAAGTAATATATAAAACAATATGGAAAACAATAACAGTAATATGAAAAAAAAAGAATATTGAAAATAAAATAAACATAAAAAAACCAAGTGTTAATATATTAAAAAAAAATATTTTCAAAATTAACATATGTTTTAAAAAAAAGAGTTTTTAAAAAAACAGTTAAAACTTTTAAGTATATTAATAATAAAAAATTAAACAAGTGTTAAAACCCTAAAGTTTTTCTAGTCCATTTATCACATTGGAATAAAATTTACTTACTGGATTAACAGTTTTTAAATTAAAAGGTATATAAATTTAGATAAAAATTATGTATGTATGTATATCTTAAACTTTATTTAAATTCAAATTTTTTTTATTATTGTAAAGAAAATGTTTCCCAAAGAATTTTTGGAAAATAAAAATTGAAAATATTTTATATAGAAATAGTGTTTTTTGTTGCTTTTGTTTGTATAAGAATTAAATAATTTAAAAAGATATTCGTTAAAATTCTACAATTTTAAGAAAGCTTTATAAAATGTTCATATTTCATATAATCTAAAAAAAACTTTAAGTCATTTTTAATTTGATTAAAAATTGCTTATAAAAAATAGTGATTTTTGCTACTTTTATATATAAATGAAAATATAAACATCGATATTCATCAACAATTTGTTTATTTTTATTTCTGAAAGTTTTGTAAAAGAAATTGTTTATACCAAATTTGAGGTATAAAAATTTAAGAACTATTTCACGATGTCGAAAGAAAAATGAGTCGGAAACATTTGTATGAAAAACACTCAGTTTTTAAAATTCTTTCGAATAGTTTTTCGACTCATTTTTCTTTCGACATCGTGAAACAGGCCTTTATTCAATTTTAAATTTAATTTTTAAAATTCAACAATACAAATATTTTTCTAGTTTAAACTAATCAGAACTAAATGTTCTGATCTCTAATTTTGTGGAATATTTATTGGGGTGTTAAAATTACATATAAAACTGTACATTACACAAACTATTAATCAATATCAAAAATGTATTTCAAAGTGTTAAAACACTAGATATAATGTAAAACTTATCTGAGCCAAATCCGTTATAAATTCAATCTAAACGTAGAACTCATACATACGAAAATACTCAAAAAAAATACAAAATACATGTAAATCCACTACTATCTAATCTATGTTGAAAATTGTTTACATTAAAAATATCTATGTTTTTGTGTTTGACTCACATTTTAGTTTATAACTTTATTCGGCTGTGCCTAAATAATTACACATGTAATAACACTCGTCTCAACATTGAAGACGATTCAACAACATTCATACAAACACATTTGGGGGATTCAAACGGTCTCCTATTAGGTCGTATTGTCATAATGTCATAAAATATTTTTTAATTTAAATTAATTTTTGTTGGGTTTCAAACAAAAAAGTTATAAACTAATAAGACTTTTAGAACTATGTTTATTGGTTTGTCATAAAATAACACTTTTTTTCTTTGCAGCAAAACAAGAATTTATTTAAACTAAAAAAATATTTTACGACATTATGACAATACGACCGTTTGAATTCCCCAAGGATTACACCCTTCACCATAAGTGGCAAGGGTATAATATATAATTTTGTCATTCCCTTTGAATTTGCACATTTTTCATTTGCGACCCCATCTGGATCGTTATAGATAGTGAAGTCATTTGAATTTCAACATTTCATCTGTCTGCTGAAATCAACTTTCCGAAGCCCCAAAAAAATTTACATACACGATTAATACATTCGCTAAGTCCAATTTAGGTTGCTAACACACACTTTGGTTTATAACATTTTTCTTACATAGCCGATTTTTCCGATTTTCAATACCCAATTGACTAATATAATGATACACATTCCATGATAATTTCATTAATTTTAGTTTTATATGTGAGATGGGAGAATGTTTTACATAAACAGATCAACAGAAAGATAGGTACGACGACAATCATATATAAAACAACTTTTACCACGTGATAATGATTTGGAATCAGAATTAAATTGTATATACAGAAAAAATTATATTTAAATTCAAACATTTACTCCATATTGAACTGGTTTCAATTATTTCATAATTAAATCAAGTATTCATTTGCTCAAAAACAAAATTTCTTGATATGTTCTATTGAATTTTTAGTTTTGAATTTGATTATTTTGACAATTGAATATACAATTTTCGTTATTGGTTGAATTTTAAATACAAAAATTATTGAACAGATAATTTTCGTAATTGAAAACACAAAAAATAACAAAAGAGTGTTTTCAATTACGAAAATTATCTATTCAATAATTTTTGTATTTGAAATTCAACCAATAACGAAAATTGTATATTCAATTGTCAAAATAATTAAATTCAAAACTCAAAATTCAATAGAAAATATCAAGAAATTTAGTTTTTGAGCAAATGAATACCTGATTTAATTATGAAATAATTGAAACCAGTTCAATATGTGACAAATATTTGAATTGAAACGGTTTAAGAAATAGTTTTTTCTGCATATACTTAAGTGACACTAATTAACTTGAAAATATAAAATGAATTTTACAAATCTGTGGGCTTTAGACAAAACAACTTAAGTGGAATTTTTTAATTTTTCGGGAGATCGTAAAAAATGTTAAATCGATCAATAATTATTTTATTATTTGTCATTAAGAATTCTGAAGGCTCTCAAAGAATAATACAAAGCTTTAGAAATTCTTTAACAAATAATAATAACAAGAAAAGCTAAGTCGGTTTTCAAAAAAAACCTAACTATAACAATGTATTGGTAACATTTTATTTATATGTATTGGTTTTCAAAACACTTTCACCACACTCCTCAAACACACAGAAATGTAAAAAAGCGACCTTAAAATTTATAACAAAATTTGATTACAATTATATTTAAAAATTCAAACAATTCTCAAATTATTTGAATTATATTTGAGCTGAAAAGATTTTATAAATAGATTTTTCTGCTTTTTATTCCATAATTTCTGCCAAAAATTAATTTCTGGAAAATTTTTATTTATTTCCAATACGAAATTTTACAAATGTGTTTTTGTTAGTTTTTATTTCAACCCCCAAAAAATTAATGTCAAAAAATTTCAAAAAAGTATTTTTTTCGTTTGTGCAAAATGTACACGTTTCGGTTATTTAAATGGTTTAAATGTGTATGTGAGAAAAGAGAGAAGTTATTGAAAAAATGAGATGCATCCCTTCTTGTTATTCTTTGTTCTTTAAAGACAAATAATAAAATAATTATATGGTGCTACGATGGAAAAAAAACTTGGAAAACGACCTAGCGTAGGTTATAGGTACATTAGAAATTCTGAGTACATTAGAAATTCTGTCAAAAAATTTAAAAAACACCCTCAAATTCAGAAGTTATTCTGAAAAAACCGTTTTCAGTGATGTTCGTCAACTTATCGATCTGTAACTCAGTCAGTTTTTGTCCGACTTTAAATTAGTTAACGGGTTTAGAAAGAAAACTGATTACGCTTTAAAATTACGTGAAGTTTTTTATACACTTGTAAGTTATAAGTATTGTTTTTCTTAATAATATATATAAGAAAAACAAAATTTATCAACTTTTTTAATTTTTGTCGCTTTTCATTACTTATTTTGATACGGAAGCTTATACAAGTTTATACCAATGTATTAAGGAAATTTAGTTCTTTACAAACATCGTTTTCATAATTCAAATCGTATTAAAATTGTAAAAGTTATTCAACTTTTAATTAACACCATTTTTAGTATTTTCTCCCCCAGCGCATATGAATAAAAAAAAAAACAAAAAACTGTAAAAAAAAAATATTTGTAAAATTTTTAATTTACAAGATAAATTTTTTCGAACTTTTTTCAAAAAAGTTTAATAACTTTTTCAAATATAAACCGATTTTAACAAGTAATATCTCATTTTTTCCCATATAAAGTTGTGTTTAAAACACTGTGCAAAAAAAATAGGTTTTTATAGAAAAAAATTAAAATAACTATTGTTGAATTTGAAAAATTATTAAAAAAATAAAGCGAAACTTTTATTAAAAACTTACGCAATTTTTTTGATATACATTTTATGCATACATTTTATGAAGGCCTAACACTTTGTCTATCCATAATTGTTTAAAATTTTTAAATCGGTCTAAAAATGTGTGAGTTAGAGGTACTAAAGTAGTACGACCTACCCTAAAACAGTTTTTTCAAAATATCTAAAAATTTTGAGGGTGTTTCCAAACATTTGAAAACGGTTTTAGTATGTCCTCAACTAGGCCTACAACCCCCATTAGGTCACTTTTTAAGTTCTGACAAAAAGTGTCATTTTGTAGCAGAGTGTTATCGATCAATTCAAACGCTCTCCTGAAAATTCCACTTAAATTGTTTTGTTCACAATTGACTTTTGAAAATTGTGATTCAAAATTGTATACAATAATATATTTATTAAAATTGTTATAAAATTAAAATATTGGAAATATATTTTCTTCATATTTATACACCTAATTAATAATTACAATAAATGAAAAAAATTAAACTGTATTTTTTGACATATTTCAAAAGAAAAATCTTCAAACTTTAAATCATAGAGAAATACACATAGACCGGAAACTAGAAAAAATCACAAACAATAAAATTACTCTAAATAATCACACATATGAGTGTTGTTTTTGTTTTCACATAGTTTTTTTTTTTTTTTGCTATGAGTTAGGTCTTTAATAGGACAGTTTTGGAGTCTGGCACAAAAATAACTTGCTGTGTTTATTTCAAACGAGAATCATTTCATCTTAAATATATTTGTTGAAAACTGCTTTAAGTGATTATTTTTTTATAATTCAAAATAATTGGTAATTTCTTAGCTTAATTTTCTTGGCGACTTACTTTCAATCTGATTGAGAAATAGTACACAAAACAAAAATATTTATTTTGGTTTAATTTTCGAGATGAGAACCAAACTGTTTGAGTTTTGAGGGCTGCTACATCTTAAACTTTACTTAAAATTTTAGACAATTTGGACAAGCTCATCGGAACACATATTGGGATCAAATGTAAACTATACAGACGGATCATTGCAGATCTTTATAGAATTCCGGTAATATCTCTAATTGCCCATTAAATTCCTCCATTAAACCGGTCTACCGGTTTCTGAGCATAGATATATACACATAGAGCGGAAACTAGAAAAAAATCAAAACAAAAAATTTCTGAAAATAATACCACACACAAGTGTTGTTTTTTTATTTTCACATAGTTTATTTTTACTAAGAAATATATTCTCAATCACCACTTAAGTTTTTGTCAACTGAGTTAGGTCTTTGACAGTAGTTTTTCTTCACTAATCCCCATTAACACGAATTCTGGTTACATGTTAACTAATAGTTATACTGACATTTTTCATACAAAAATAATTTTAAACGACAGTATAAATATTAGTTAGTGCCTAACCAGACATCGTGTTATTGGGGGTAAGTAAATGTATTTATCTATGTTTATTAGTTATAAGCAGAGACCGAAAATAACTGGTTCACTTTCATTTCAATGGTAAATTCTCATTCGCAGCCATTTTAAAAATTATTTTTTGTGATATATCACTGAGAGAGTGATTTATTTGAGAACATTTTAGGTTTGGGGTTGAGAGAAACAGAAAAGAAATAAACACAAATAATCTGGATGAGTGATTTATAATTTATAAATCGCAAAAATGCATTTGCTGCAAATCAACACTTAAGTATAAAATTTATCAAGAGATTTATAACAAATTAAAAAAAAAAATTCTCATTTCTGTTACTCAGACTTCATTACTTCATACTTATCATATTATTTCCATAATTTGTTAAAAATTACTAAATAATATGTTATTGTATGTAAATAAAAGAGAAAGTAACAGTTATTAAGAATAAGAACAAATGAATTGTTTATCTCACACCAAACCATTAAAAAACAACAAAAACTAATAAAGGTCATACCAAACCATTTAAATAAAAATCATTTTATAACTGTTATTTTCAGTGATTTATTTTTATCACAAAAATATAAATCACAATTTGGGTTTTTTGGTATATGGACGAGTTATTTTCGATCTCTGGTTATAAGTTGATTCGTAACTTGGGTAGAATTTGAAGAACCGTAATAAAAATATATAATGCTATAACATTATAGTGAACATATAATGAATGAACATATAATCGTACCCACACTTCCCACATATTCTAACAAATGATGAGCTTGAACCCATTTAATCATGTGCGCTGATGCGATATCGAATTCCAACTGCAATAGACCGTAACAACATGACAACTAGCGTCAAACAGAGACTCCAACATGCAGATAAATAACAGAGATGGGAAAATTTTAGAATTTTATTTACAAACTTTTCATGAGAAATTCATTTATAAGATCTCAGTTTTCCAACCCTGCTACATACTCTTCTAGGGCAAACACAATCACACTTACAGTCTCTTACTCATTGAAACTCATTTAAATTGGCGCGTTTAATTGTGCAGCAACGATAATAATGTTCAACTAGTAAATACAACACAAAATTACATTAAAACAACAACAAAAATACCTATAAATATATATAAACATTCCAGTAGTTTTATGGGGGGGTCAATGTCATCTTTTCACTGTCTAATTTCTCGACTGACTCCAATTTATATATTTTTATGAAATTACAAATATAAATCAATTCATCACTTTATACCTCCCAGGTAAACTAACACGAAGTCAATTGCCACTTTAGGGTCTCCAGGTAATCTAGATAGTGGTCACAAACAATTTCGTCTCTTGACGAAACTCAAGATTAATAATCTATGTGAATTATCATCAAAGACCTGCGCCGAGCGGCTGTAAGCCTGCTGAGTCTAGCCACCGATAAATTTTAAAAGCCGCCGTCGCCGAAATTTTTTCAGGTTAATTCGGCTAGAAAAGTTCCTTATTAATTTTCGAAATTTCAGTTTTAAAATTTTAATTTTTTTTACAATTTGAGAATTATTCTTTAGTCGACTGACAGCCGGCATTGGACCGCTGCTGACCATTTTTGGAGTTCTTGGAACCGCCGCAGTGAAATTTAGTCGGTGCAGGTCTCTGATTACCATGCACTGACTACTTTAGACCAGTTCTCAAACGGTTTCTTGACTCTCGCCAAAATACGAAAGTCTCTTCACATGTCAAGATAACCAGTCACTAGTCTTTAAATTCAAGATCGTCACCCAGACTTGCTGGATTTTATTTTATAATTAAATACATCTATATAATAGGTTTGCAAACATGTGTTTAAATTTTTAGTGACAGTAAATGGAAAATAACTAAACAGAGAACAAAAACAACATAGAAAAAGTACTCAGTTTTTAGATTGTTCTGGTTGAGTAGTTCGATTAACAGTAAAGAAACAAAAAATATAAAAAAAAAACGTTTAACAACCAACAGCCAACAAATGATGATGATGATGTTTAACAATGACTTGACAAATAAAACAATAACAACAAAACGTTAATAAACTCATTTGAAAATTACAAACAAACCGACTGACAGTCAGATAGAAAGACAGACAGACAAACAGCAACAATTGTTAAGTTTTTGAAGAATGATTATTACACACCCACATAAATTAAAGAATTAAAATGTTTTAAATTAAAAGTTGATTATTTTGTGTGAGATATATTTTAAGCAGCAACGAAGTAGGTTATTTTTCAATTCAATGCCCTACTTTATATCTAAAATTTTTGCAAAAGCTTGCTTTAAAAATACAGACATCTTTAATAGCGAAATGGGAAAAGTTTTCCACAGCCAAAGTGCAAACATGATACATCACTTCATATTTATTTGTACAGTATGTACAGTATTTAAAAACTTCTATATTTATTACCCTGAATTTTGCCTTCATCCCCCATTCTACATTCTCTTTAACCACCACTAAACGTAGAGTATTTTTTAGTTGGACATTACTCAATACACAAATTCTTACTTGTTAAATTTTATTGAAGTTTAATGAAACTAATAAGTCATTGAACAAAGACGAAGAAAAGTCAATAAAAAAAGCATCACAAGTTAATCGACGTATAAAACTATCAGTAAAATTTATAAGTATTTTGAAAAAAGTTTTTTCGTGTATTTTAATTTTGAATGACAATAGCGAGAACTGCTAGCTGTTCAAACATATGGAGAAATATGAGGAAAATCAAAAATTTTGAAGAATTTGACAATAAATATTTTCCATTTGTAGTTATATACCTTGAAACTTTAGCATATTAAAAGTGTTTTTGAGTTAATTTGCGTTTATTCAGCTTCCTAGCTCAAATGGGGGTCAGTGCGGGGACACCTCGGGTCTCAAATTTGTTAAAAAAAATCGCCAAAAGTCCATTTATGATCCGAATAAGCTGAAATTTGAAGTATGAAGAATACTTGAGAGATCTACATAAATATGCTTGCATGTGTAGGTTATCTCTATTAATTTGGAGAGATATTCAGGTTTATTGATTTTTTTTTTTAATTTAGCTCGATCTTTTTATGGTTTTTTAGATATGACGGGCCTATGGAGGGTCGAAATTTATTTTTAAAATATCAGCTATATTGGCGATAAAATTCTAAATAAAATAAAAAAACTTGCTAACAGTAGTATCGTCCTATAAAAAGTTACACATATTCAAAGTTAGAACATGTAAAAAGCCCATATATATATTTATTGTTTCTTTTGTAGAAAAAATTTTCTTCGGGACTATATACAATTTTTATATGGTCCGAAAAGACAACTTAATGCAAAAGCGTGTAATGGTGTTTTCTATTCTGGCATAAATGCTGCATTTATTCTATCTTTTACCCTTCTTTGTGTTCTTTTCTGAAAAAAATGTAGTTTGGTTGTGTTCTTTTCTAATAATGTTACCCTAAAACCCTGAATATATGCTACATGTTTCACCCTCAATTTTATCAAAGGGTTAGAAATGCACCACTTTTTTTGTAAGCAAAAAGTATAGTTTTTTAATATTTAGTAGCTACATAAAAGAAAATTGCATAAATGGTAATGATTTTGTTCTACTGTGATCGTTAAAAATGCAACACATTATGAGGGTATGGGTAACATTTAATAAATGGAACACAATGTATAGGCAACATTTTGTGTCAGAAAAGAAAACACCATAAGTTAAATTTGGCTACCTTAAGCGGACATAACACCCCCCAGAACTATCCAAACTTGGCCAATTATAAAAAAAAAATTTAGGTTTGAGTCAAAAATTCTAAAAAGGCAAAACATCGATTCTCAACAAAGCTCCATATTTGTATAACCTTATATATGTTTCCTAAATACTTACAAAGCTGATTTACTTTTCTAAAAACCTCAGTTTTTTGAACACATTTTCCTCGTTTTTAGAATTTCGGTATTTGAAAATAAAAAAATGTAAAAAATTCTAATGCCGTTGATTTAAGGACATTTGAGACTATATTAGTTTGAACTTTTGTTATGATATCTTTAACCGTTAAAATTTTACATTAACTCAAATTTTATATTTTTCTTCGTGGAAAATCTCCATATTATATTTTTTTAGTTTTTAAAGTAAATGACATCCTAAAAACTTATAAAATTATTTAATTTTACTTAAATATCAATCCTAAAGTCCTAAGGTTTTCACCAATATTAAATACTTATATAAAAAGCCTTTAATTACTACTCAGAAGTTCCACAAACTTTGCCTCCTTTGACAAATTTGTACGTTTTTCATATCAATAAAACAATAGTGTATAAGCATATACACCATTATTTTTTTATTGCATAATAAAAATCTACATAACTGATTCTCTATGTGGTAAAAATTTGGTGAAATTCTACTTCCATAAAGAGGGTCAAAAGATCAATTAAAATATTACTTTTGTTCTAGATGTCTACTAACACAAAAATTTTAAACTCAATTAATTCGAAATGGCAAAAAAATTATACACTATTGTTTTATTAAGGAGACGATATATTGCATGCAAAATGTGTATACTTACACATCAAATTTAAATTATTTTTTATAGATCTACTATTCATATTTAAAATTTCTGCTCATTCGAATCATAAATGGACTTTTGGCGATTTTTTTTTTAAATTTAAGGGGCTACGCACTGACTGAAGCTGAACAAAAGCAAATTAACTCGAAAACGGCTCCAACCCTGTGGAATGTCGTAACAATATCTCTATTATTTTTTTCAAAAAAAACGTTTCTAAACAACTGTGGTCCGTCTGTCTGTCCTTCTGTCTGTTGGAAACACGATAAGACACAAACGAAAGAAGGCTGAAATTTTCCACAAATAATCTCTGTTGATAAGGTTTGTTTAGTATTCAAAATGTACAATATCGATTCATGATTTCACATAGCCTCCATGCAAATGTCCCCCACAATATACTAAAATAACTGAAGCATTTTCAAAAACCGTACATTTTGGTTTCGCTTATATCAGTTTCCTCTCAGAAGCACTATTACCATAATTATTTATAAGCTTTAAAAATTTCCAAAATCTAGTGATATTAACCCATTTGTTTGAACACACATTTATCATTTCTTAACTTTGAGTAAATATAAAACACAGATAAATATAAATAATTAAATCTATGAGGCGTTTATATTAAGGTTTGGTCTCTTACCAACAAAAAAAATATTGTTGGAAAATTTTCTCAAGTTTCCCCCCCATTTCATAAGTGGTGATTGAAAAAGGGTCCAAAAATGGTCTCTTTTTAAATTAATTATATAATAAAAATAAAAAACTCAGAATTATTACCGTGTGTTACTAAATCTCCAAAAAGGAACCTAAGGCCATTTACCCAGCGTACTGGTGAACATACAAGCCGCTAAGTGGCAGTAAATACCGGCGTGTGTTTCACCACACGTTGGTACTAATAGTGACATTAGTAATTAAATATTTTTTGTAATTACGACACAATCGATCTAATGGTAACCTTGGTTTACGTCTAACTACACGCAGAGAAAAAATATAATTGGGCATGGTTACAGTAACCATTTATATAGTGTTACAAGTTTTTTAACTATATTATAGTCACAGTAACCATTTACATGATTGTGGTAACCATAATATGGTTAACTTACGATTCACATGATTGTCTCAACCATATATATGGTTACAGTAAACAAATATATGTTTGTGGCAACCATATTTATGATGAATAATTTTATCATAATATGTTGTTCTCAGATTATGATAAGCCTTAAGCCGAGAGCACCATAATATGATAAGTCCTTCATCATATAAATGGTTGTCACAAACATATATATGTTTACTGTAACCATATATATGGTTGAGACAATCATGTGAATCGTAAGTTAACCATATTATGGTTACCATAATCATGTAAATGGTTACTGTGACTATAATATAGTTTAAAAACTTGTAACAATATTGAAATGGTTACAGTAACCATGCCCAACTATATTTTTTCTCTGCGTGTACTTTGATACATTAATTGCAAATATACTCTCCAAAATACATACCATAAACACAAAAATAACTAAAATAAAAAAAATTTTACCGAACCAAAGATTTCAAAACATTTAACAGTACCAACGTGTGGTCAAACACACGGCAATTTTCAGAAAAACTACGCGTCATAAAATTGTTTTCCTAAAATTTGTTCACAAAATTTTCATCAAAAAATTCCAACGTTTAAATTTCCGGTAATTAATGAGCTAATTTATGTTAAAAACTGTAAATACAGAAAATCTTGTAAGTTTAGAAGCATATTTTTTAAATTTTAAGAGGTGAAAAATAAGTAACCTAAGACCTCGGTCCTTTTTTCTACTGATATGTATCATCTATTATTTTCATTTAGCAACCTATAAAAAATACAATCCATCTGAATTCAATATCAACGATTCTCGAAATTTTTTTGATTTTCCTCACATAAAGTTTTTGTTTAACTTTACAGCAATATGTTTGTCATTTGTCTTTATTTTTTTTATTTAAGCTAGTAGATGCGTTTTACTTTTATTTATTATTTAAACTGAAAAATCCCCTTTGCAAACTTGTTTTTCACAACTATATGAAAAATACAATACAATACATGCATAAATGCACACACTTATATACAACCACATATACATTCATGTCGCTGTATAAGTATGTATTTTTTTGTAGCTTCTAAAGATATTCGTATTCACGTAAATGGTCGCTGGGGGAGCAGCAATGAAAAAATTATTGTACAACAACTTAAGTGAACAATTTTGTGAAAACATGTACAACATACCATTTGCTATTTTATTTTTGTTTTTTTTTTCTTCCAACTAAAACACACAACTACACTCTTTTTCCAAACTTAAATACTTCTATATACACACTGATATACTTACTGTCATTGTCTTTAGTCATTTTATATACTAAAACGATTTTCTGTCCGTCTGTAGCTCTCTGTGTGTGTCTTTCAATTTGTATGTTCTAAATATGTGTGTTTGTTAGAGTATTTTCATTTGAGTCTCTGTTAGTGTATCTGTGTATATGTCTTCAACTTCATTCATCCGTGCTGTGCTAAATACTTTTGGGAATTACGATAAAGGAAATTAAGCTTTGATGCTTTAACAAATTGGGTGCTTTAACGGTAATTTTCTTTAAAAATAGAAAAATCAAAAACCAAATGAAGTAACTTTTTTATGTTCTATAGATTTAATATAAATTAAGATAGTGGAAATTTAAGAATTTAACTAGAAAAATATTACAATTTATAATTCTGTTTATTTTTTAAGAAAAAAACAAAGTCACTAAATAAAACCATCTGTTTTTATCACTTTTCCATATGTTAGAAAAATTCTCACACAAATTTTCTTTTACAAATTCAATTTAAAACCTATTTTTTCATAACTCTATAAAAATTATTTACTTTTTCTTGATACTCTCTCATACACAATATCTTAATTAACTTCCATACAAAACCGCCATTTTAAAGTATGAGTGAGTATGTATGTAAGTGTCATCAAAAAATAACAGCAAAAAATCAACAACAACACTAACGTTAAACTCAATATATGTATGTACAAAGTATTTGTATGATTAAATTACATAAAACAAAAGTGTCTGCATGAAATGAAATGACAACTAAAGGCAATGAAGTGCAAAAAGAATTAATAACACAAAAAAGAAAAAAGCAATACAAACACTTACTGATAGACAATGTAGAAGACAAACAGAGAAGAGAAATAGACGAGGTAGTTAAAGAAAAGTCAACAGCATAACTCATAAAAAAATATAGTATGAAAATAAATAACGCAAAAGGAATAGCGTAAAGTTGTGATAGACACCTATCCTTAGATGTACAGACATAGGTGTACATATACTCTTTACCGCATATGGTAAAGTTGAGAGGCATACGACTTGTATTGTTAATTTTGCTATAGCAGTCGTTATGTTGACTTAAAACAAATGACAAACACACAGTTATTGATACTAATTTCAAAAAAAATACTAACACTTGCTTATTTACCAATATAATGATCAAATTGCTTTATCATAAACATTATTTATGTTCAGGCAAAGCATTTAGACCAGAATTGAATTTTAGAATTTGATATGATTTGTTCCAAATACCTAATTAATTGTTAGATTATTATATAAAATATAAATTATAAAAGTTTTAAGGGCCTTTTTTCAGAAATGCAATTGATTAATTAATTTTTATAAAAGATCAGTGTGTTCTAAAGCTTATGCCTTTCCATACATTCTTTAATATCTCTAATTACAGCCCTTTGAAATATAAAAATAAATAAATTACCTTAAATACAAATAAAGACAAAGTTTTATTTCACCCACAAAAAAAAAACAATTCACTTAAAATATTATTCTTCAATGTAACTGTTCATTTCATTTCATTTTATTTCATTTTACTTCTGTTGATAATTTCATCACTTTGCAAAGATCTGACTGTCTGATTGTTTTGACTGAAAATGTCATAAAGTTTTGCAGCTACAAATAAACAAAAAAAAAACACACAAACTTTACATTTACAAAGTCACATGTTTATTCAAAAATATTACATACAAACAAACAAATGTAAACATTTAACACCAACAATGCAATTTATGTTTAAAACACACACTCAATATTGTATATATATTTATGTATGAAAGCATACATAATATTGTAAAGGTATCAAGTAAAAAAACATTCACATAAAACCTCAAAAAATCCACACACACACACATCACACCATGTAGTTGTTTTGGTATACAATTGTTTATAAACAAGCATAAACATGTTAGTGTATGCTTGTCATTTATACTTCCTTCCTTTACACACATATTTACATTCATACATATTTATATTTACAAATGTGTAGCATACTGTTGGGAGTTAACTGTTATATAGCTATATATTACGGTTTTTCTACTCCATCTTTCTCATTTTATCTTGTTTTTAAGAGTATGATAGATTGTTTAAACAATGCATAACAGGTCTTTTTGTTGCTACTGCTGTTTTTGTTGTTGTTGTTACTGTTGCTATTTTTTGCATACACATGTAGCAACAATTGCTTGAACAACATATACAGATACATATGAATATATATATTAGGATGGACCTATTTTGTACAAACTTTAAAATCATTATTATATCGAGCCCTTAGCGCCAAATTATCGTAAGCGACATTTTTAAAATTTTTGTTTTATTGCAGAAATTAAAATTTTATGGACCGACTGATGTTTTTGCGTTCTCAGAATATCATAGTTGTTAATAACATCAAAAATATAGGGGGTAAGATTTTATCGTAAGTCAATGTTTATATTTTACAGTAAACAAATTTTATCGTAAGCGACACACAGTGGTATAGAAAAAAAGAGGGACATAAATCTGTAACTTCTAAATACTTAAATTGGTTTGAATGAAATTTCACATACGCAAAGAAGAAGTGTTGTTGAGTTTAAGTTTTGAACGTGGACCTCATGGGTCCACCAGGGGCGCGTCCAAGGGCTCTCAAAGTAGGACATCTCGGGTATGTTACATTTTTAAAACGATATTATTTCTTGGTTTGAGTTCTGATTTCAAAAACATTATACATGTAGAATCTCCTCATCGAGCACTATAAAAAACCTCGTTGTAGCTATCAATTATCTATTATAGCTTAGGAGATATTCGCATTTGAAAACTAAATTTTCAAAATTTTTACCCACCCTACTCCAGTTTTTTGATAACAGCGTATCCAAATATTTTCCGATTTTCTCCAGTTTTCCTTTATTTATTAACAACGCATGTATGTGTCAAATGGAAAAGGAATTGTTTAAAAATAATGACTAAGTCCAAAGTTATATGCATTTGAATTTAAAAATTTTTAAAAAACGATTTTTCGCTATTTTTTTGAAATAATAACTTTTTTTCTTTTTAAGTTATCGCAAAAAATTTCTAAAAGGATGTATAAGGAATTTCTATTTTCTGAAAGCTTAGTTTTCATAAAATATTTTAAAGGAAAACCAATTTCAAAATTGTTGTTACCGAGGGGACCAGGTCCTTTCAAAAAACACCTATTTTTTATGTAAAATAAAACTTTAGGGCAAAAATTCTCAAATCGCGTATGCGATATCAAAATATAGTAACCGATTATAGGTGGCTCAATATGTTTCTAATTATTTTGTAAAGGGTCCCGATAACCCCGACCCTGATATGGATATTATAGCCAAAAAACTAAAAATGACCATTTTTGGAATTTTTCAACACTTTTTTGGGAATTGCGGGATTGCTGATAATAATTTTCAAAATTCGTTTTTACTTTTCCATTTCAAATAGAAAAATCTACATAACTGTGAAATTTCATTAAAAACTATTTATAAATAAAAATTTAATTTCAATTCGAAAAATTTTTATCTATGCAAAAATTCAATAAAAAAAATTTTTTTGTCATATTTTTCTATAAAGTATTCCATGAATTTTTAATTGTCAGAAGTTATAAATATTTTTGAAAAATAGACAAATAGCTTGAACGAAATTATATTATATCGCATCATAACATTTTTAATTCTATGTATAAATTACAAAATAATCAAAAAAAGCTTCTCCTGTAAAATTTGTGTTTTGTCGCTTACGATAATTTGGCGCTAAGGGCTCGATATATATACATATAAATGCTTGATGCGTTTCCATTTATTATCCCATGAATCAATTCTACTTTTTCTAACATTAGAAAATTTCACCGTTACTGGAAATTGAAACGTTTAATAAACAAATGATTGTTACTAACATTATATTAAAAAATGTAAAATGAAATGAATTTTTGGTACAGAATAGCGACTAGAGTGTCCAAAAACCGGCAAATTTAAAAACCCGGTTTCTGGTTTAAAAAACCGGTTTTGATTTTTATCTTAAAAAAAACCGATTATCCGGTTTCGGTTTTTGTCTTCAAAAAAACCGGTTTATATTAAATTTTTATTCAATATGGAAAATACGCTAATTTAAAATTTTTGAATTCTTAAGGCAATTATTTTATATATTTTACGAAATATTGTCAAATGCTAAAATTTTCTATAGAATTAATCAATATTTTTAAAAATTGTATAAAAATTTTCCAAAAATATGTTTAAATGAGCTTTTGAAAATATGTATATTTCATTAAAACCGGTTAACCGTCTTACAAAACCCGGTTTTTCAAAAAACCGAAATGTTAAAGAAAACCGATACCGGTCGAGTTTACAAAGATGACAAAACCGGTTGTTCGGTTTTCGGTTTCTGTTTTTAGATACTCTAAAAGCGACCCCATAATTCTGAAATGGCATAATGATTAGATCATTTTTGTGCAATAAACTTATAGTCCAGCTGGTCTGAATTATTTTTTAAAGCGGGTCAAAGTTACTGAAAAACTGAAAAAAATGTTTTAAGTTAGTGTCTGAGAGAATTCTTATTATCTGAGTTATATTGTGGAATTTTATGGGGATCATTTTTGTAGAAGATCTTAACCCTCTAGCTCCTCTCTTTAGGTTTCAGTTTTCAAAAAAATCAAAAAAGTTCATTCAAAAATGAAATTTTCCCGATAAATTTCAGTGAGGATCACCAATGATACCAAAGTTGTAAGTAAAGCTCTTTATGGTTACTTAGAAAAATTACACTTCACCTTGGGTCTCACATTTTTTAAACAAATCGGAAAAAATCTATTTGTGATCTGAATCAGCTGAATTATAGGGTCGCTATTCTGTTCCAATCAAAAATTCTCAATTTGTTGTAAAGTCTCAATTTGGTATAATTTTAAAAATTTTGTGTTTCATATCGTCGATGCACATAATTACTAGGCACTGGGATTTAGATAACTAGGCCATAAGGAAATCAATATTCACTGTGGACTTTGTTAAACAAATACGAGCCTTTGTTTAAATTACTTACACACGTGACAAGAAAATAAGTCGCCTTACAAATTTCTTATGCTGGCAAATATTTTAACCCGACAACCATCAACAGCAAGCCACATAAATCTTCTTTGGTTTAAAAATCGATTTAAAAATTATGTTGCAACTCGCTGATTTTTGCATTATTCTTAAATTGAATGAGGGATTTTTTCAAATGTTTAGCATTTATTTATTCAAGGTATTGGCCATTGTTAGCTATCACCTTTTCCCATCTTTCTGGCAACATACGGATTCAGAACCAAAAGAACTGCACCTCTTTTGAGACCAAGAACGAATAAAGCCAATATCGGATACTCTGTTCCAAAGTGAAGCGTATCCCAGTTAGACCATTCTGCATCGACCAAACAAATAGTGGTTAAGGCAAAACTTCGCAACCACTTAATTCTAAATACTTTTTAGCGGGTATTGCAATATGTGGCCTATCGTTGTCATGAGCTTCATGACTGGCCGAATATTCTGGGCATTTTTCGGCCAATGCTCGCTTCAAGCGAATCAGTTGCGTTCGCAGCTCATTCGCTTGAATAGATAGCTCATTTTGGTCCCACCAAATACAGAGCATTACCATAGCGCCATTGATATTTGTGTTTGGTGTCGATTCGGCTAGTTGACTGGGCTTCACATAGAATCTGTTATGCTTCTGGTTACCGGAATGGATCCATTTTTCATCGCAAATAACGTTAAAGCAGCATATCGGTATTTCAAGTTCTCTGGGCTTCAATTCGTATGGTACCAAATTTGTATTAATACAATTGCATGCAAAGCTTTTCAAAATTGCTACTTAAGTAACTCTCAATGATGTTGCAAGTTTTTGTTCAGTTTCACAACAATCTTCATTTAAGACAATTCTTTGTCTTCAAACCTTGTTGGCTGGCCTGGGCGATCTTTGTATTCTGTGTCAAAATCACCACTGAACCGCACAAACCATCTCTCGCACATTAAAATCGATGAAACACATTCACCATAAGCTTTGGTGAGCAATCGGTGTGATTCAGCGGCATTTTTTTCAAATTAAAGAAGTAAAGCAAAACTTTCCGCATATGACACTTTGTTGGCACAATACTCGATATTTTCGAACCAAAAAAAAAACTTTTCTGTTTACACTTTGATGTACAATAACTAATGGTGTTTTCTTTTCTGACACACAATTTTGCCTATATATTTTGTACCATTTATCAAATGTTACCCATACTCTCATAATGTGTTGCATTTTTAACGATCACAACAGAACAAAAATCATTACCATTTATGCAATTTTCTTTTATGTAGCTTCGAAATATTATAAAACTATACTTTCTGCTTACATAAAAAGTGGTGCATTTCTAACCCTTTGATAAAATTGAGGGTGAAACATGTAGCATATATTCAGGGTTTTTTTATTATTAGAAAAGAACACGACAAAACTACATTTTTATCAGAAAAGAACACAAAGAAGGGTAAAAGGCAGAAAAAATGCATCATTTATGCCAGAAAAGAAAACACCATAAGTGAAAATAAATAAAAGATATGTACCCTTCAAAATTAAATATAAGTTAGTAAAAACAAAACCAGCATTTTTAAGTCATACACCCAATAAATGCAGCCGAAAATGAGTTATATTTTTATTATTTTAACCCATAAACATCAAGCTGCTAATATGAAAACTACAGTAGAAAATATTGTTAAGATTTCTCAATGTCGCGTTCTTGATCGTAAAATTAATTATTTTGTTATTTCGTTATTGTGTAATCAATAACAATTTGGTTCACAAATTTGACTAAAATTTTGCATCTTAACAGTTGTCTGGTGCCTTCCTAATAATCCAGCAGAGTGTGTGTTTACATGTTGCGTGTTTAAAAGTGTGCATGCATGTGCATGTTTGTGTTTATGTGTGATTGTGGTTTATAGCTCATACAGGTATAACTACTACACACTTGAGGCGTTTGTCTCATTGCTTTGTTTTTTTCTGTTCAATGTTGAAATACGATTGATACATCCGTTTGATAACATTCATAGACATTCTATACGAATGTCTATCTATAAACAAATGTATATCTATGAGTATAGGTATATCCAAGTGTGTGTTCATTGTGAAATATGTCTAGCATTGTTTAAGAACCAAGTTATGATATGTATGTATCTCTATACACTCATATTTTGAGTTCCTTTCTATTGTTATAAAAACTTTTCTTGATATGCAGTTTGATATTTTAATGTCACAGTCAGTTACATTGTCAAAGCACCCCTGCCCCCCTCTCCATCAGAAGCCTTGGGTTTTCTTTAGCCTTGAATTTTTATATAATTTAAGTTGAAAGTGAAATATTTCAGTGTTTTTGCAACAAATGTAGGTATTTATGAAAAGTTTTACTAGGAATTTGAGATAATTTGTGGTTGTAGGAAATTTTAGTATTAGAAAACAAAGTAGTAATTATTAAAAACTAGAGTTTTAAATTTAAAATTTAATGAAAATAATTACAGATTTGATTTAATATGAAAACAACTATTTAGGTTTACTAAAAAATCATGAAAAAATACAAAGACTCGAAAATCCAGTTTTAGATTTCTTTATAATTAATTTGTTTAGGCTAATGTTTATTTTGTGTTATTTATGTTGAAAGTAAAATTTGTTTAAACTTTAAGCTAGATTTTTCCCAAATTTTATTTATTTTTTTACCATTCATTTGCCTTAAACACATTTCTTATTTACAGACCTCTTTTCATTGCACTACACAGAGTCTTCATCTAAATAAAATCTTACCACAAAATCCAATTGCAATTAAAAGTCTATAAAAACACACTAAAACTTCTCTGCTGTAACATTAGCAAAGTTTTTACTGCAAAACATTGTTTATTTTTTTAGTTAATTTAATTTTTTTTCAAAAACACATTTTACCAAATACATACTTGCCTAGTTAAATCAGTAAATACCTGCACTGACCAGAAAATCTAACCTGACAAATGCACAAAAAACACAAACCAAAATTTTACAAGCGGATGTCACACAATGTCAGCAGCCACTACTACCACTAATACACATAAACACACACACTCACAGATTCAACAGAGGCTGTGCAACACACAACTAAGTATGGTTGGAAATTTAATGCAATTACTTTGTAAATTACTGGTCGAGTACAGAGTTGAACAATCTAAACCAAAGGGGAGGGAGGAGAAAAACTATAAAAGAAATACATATTAAGGATATACATGTAGACAAAGTCATCTTTGTAATGAAATAACTTAAAAAATTCCACTAAAAAAAATTAAAATTTTTTGAGATTTACCTACATTTTGTTTAGTAACTTTTCTTCTATGGAACCCCTTACGCTGATTTTCAATAGATAGTTGCTTAGAACAATTATAAATATTATGCATTAAACTCATTAGTTTTCCTTCTGAATTCCGGTGATGATCTTGTTTTACACACACAATTTTTCCAAACTTTTAACTTAAGAGATACAAGAAACTACTAAGGGAATATGTAATGATATGATTATACAGAGAAAAGTGTAACCTTTCCGGTAATATAACTCCTTGACTGCAGTTTTGCTTTACTTCTTTAATTTGAAAAAAATGCCGCTGAAGCACAATGGCAAGAGGTGGTTTGTGCGGTTCAGAAGTGGTGATTTTGACACGAAAGCCTAAGATCGCCCAGGCCAGCCCAAATGTTTGAAGACCAAGAATTGCAGGCACTACTCCATGAAGATTGTTGTCAAACTCAACAAGAGCTTGCAAAATCATTGGGAGCTACTCAAGCAGCAATTTCGAAACGTTTGCAAGCATGATTCATCCAAAAGCAGGGAAATTGGGTACCATACGAATTAAAGCCGAGAGACTATGAAAAATGATTTTGCATGTCCGAAATGATGCTTGAACGCTATAAAATAAAATAAAATGGATCCATTACTATAACCCGAAGCGTAAGAAACCGTATGTGAATCCCGGCTAACCAGCCGAATTGACACCAAAACCAAATATCCATGCTGCTGAGGAAATCCGGTGTATTTGGTGGAAGCAAAAGGGTCCTATCTATTATGAGCTGAGTTAAGTATTGGCCGAAAAACGCCCAGAAAATGCTGCCAGACATGAAACGCTCGGCCATATTTTGATATACCTGTTAAAAAGTATTTAGAATAGAGTGGTTGGGAAGTTTTGCCTCACCCGCTTTATAGTCCAGACTTTACCCCGTATGGCTACCATTGCTTCGATAAATTCAGAACGCGCTCTTTGGCATACATTTCACTTTGGCCTCAAAAGATCACCAGTTCTTTTGACTCTGAATCCATATGTTGCCAGAAAGATGAGAAAAGGTCATAGCTAACAATGGCCAATAATTTAACTAAATTTATATTGTACAAATGTTTCAAAACAAAAGCTAAACATTACCATATTTTTAAGTCATACACTGACTAATTCTTGAATTTTGCTTCTTAGATGCAGTAGTGTTAGAGATTAAACGATCTATTTTAAGAGATAATACACAATATGATATGATTAAAAGAGAACAAACTCAATAAAAACAAACACGCTTCGAAGTGGGAAATCTTCAGTGGTAGATGATAGTTAAGAATCAAAAAGAAAAATATTGAAAAATTAGCTTTAATCTTTGGACTTTATATAGTCAAAAATTAGCTTCAATCGTAGGAATTTATATATAGTCCAAATCTATATTCGGTCATTGGTCTTTATATAGTCAAAATTAAACTTCAATCGTAGGGTTTATATAGTCAAAATTGAACTTAAATGGTAGGTTTTTATATAGTCAAATTTAAACGTCAATCGTAGGTCTTTATTTAGTGTAAATTAAACTTCAATCGTAGGTCTTTACAAAGTCAAAATTAAACTTCAATCGTAGGTCTTTGTAATAGTCTTTATTTGGTCAAAACAAAACATCAATCGTTGGTCTTTATACAGTCAAAATTAAACTTCAGTCGTAGGTCTTTATATAGTCAAAATTAAACTTAAATTGTAGGTCTTCATATAGTCAAAATTAAATTTCATTCGTAGGTCTTTATATAGTCAAAATTAAATTTCAATCGTAGGTCTTTATATAGTCAATATTAAACTTCAATCGTAGGTCTTTATATAGTCAGAATAAAACTTCAATCATAGGTCTTTATATAGTCAAAACTAAACATCAATTTTAGGTCTTTATATAGAAAAAATTAAACTTCAATCGTAGGTCCTTATATAGTAAAAATTAAACTACAATCGTAGCTCTTTGTAAAGTCAAAATTAAACTTCAATCGTAGGTCTTTACATGATAAAAATTAAACTTTAGTCGTAGGTCTTTATATAGTCAAAATTAAACTTCAATCGTAGGTCTTTATATAGTTAAAAATAAATTTCAATAGTAGCTCTTTATAAAGTCAAAATTAAACTTCAATCGTAAGTCCTTATATAGTCAAAATTAAACTTCAATCGCAGGTCTTTATATAGTTAAAATTAAACATCAATCGTAGGTCTTTATATAGTCAAAATTAAATTTCAATCGTAGCTCTTTGTAAAGTCAAAATTAAACTCCAATCGTAGGTCTTTATATAGTAAAAATTAAACTTCAATCGTAGGTCTTTATATAGTCAAAATATAACTTCAATCGTAGGTCTTTACATAGTCAGAATAAAACTTCAATATTAGGTATTTATATAGTCAAAATTAAACTTCAATCGCAGATGTTTTTAGAGTCAAAATCAAACTTCAATCGTATTTCATTATATAGTCAAAATTAAACTTCAATCGTAGGTCTTTATATAGTCAATATTAAACTTCAATCATAGGTCTTTTTATAGTCAAAATTAAACTTCAATCGCAGGTCTTTATATAGTCAAAACTAAACATCAATTTTAGGTCTTTATATAGTCAATATTAAACTTCAATCGTAGGTCTTTATATAGTCAAAATTAAACTTCAATCGTAGGTCTTTATATAGTCAACTCTAAACATCAATTTTAGGTCTTTATATAGTGAATATTAAAACTTAATCGTAGGTCTTTATATAGTCAAAATATAACTTCAATCGTAGGTCTTTACATAGTCAGAATAAAACTTCAATATTAGGTATTTATATAGTCAAAATTAAACTTCAATCGCAGATGTTTTTAGAGTCAAAATCAAACTTCAATCGTATTTCATTATATAGTCAAAATTAAACTTCAATCGTAGGTCTTTATATAGTCAATATTAAACTTCAATCATAGGTCTTTTTATAGTCAAAATTAAACTTCAATCGCAGGTCTTTATATAGTCAAAACTAAACATCAATTTTAGGTCTTTATATAGTCAATATTAAACTTCAATCGTAGGTCTTTATATAGTCAAAATTAAACTTCAATCGTAGGTCTTTATATAGTCAACTCTAAACATCAATTTTAGGTCTTTATATAGTGAATATTAAAACTTAATCGTAGGTCTTTATATAGTCAAAATATAAATATCAATTTTAGGTCTTTATATAGTCAAAATTAAACTTCAATCGTACATCTTTCTATAGTCTAAATTAAACTTCAATCGTAAGTATTTATATAGACAAAATTAAACTTCAATCGTAGGTTCATATAGTCAAAATTTTTGCTTTAATCGTAGGTCTTTATGTAGTAAAAATTTAGCTTCTATCGCAAGTCTTAACATACTCGCAAATAAGCTTATATTGTTGGTCTTTATATAGCGTGAATATAGTATTTGTTTCAGTTCTTTACATTGATAGAATTTAGCTTCAATCGTAATCCATATTTAGCTTAAATGTTAGGGGTTTCTATTGCGTTTATAAGGTCATAATAATCGTTGATTTTTAATGGGTGGTCTTTATATAGTCAACATTAAGCTTGAGTCGTAGGTTTTTATATAGCAAAAATTTGGCTTCTATCGTTGCCCTATCAAAATTTAAACAAAATTTCCCTGACCTGTAACAAAAAAATTTATTTTAAATATGTGATAAAATAATGTTAGGAATCTAGGAATTTTCCTACGAATTCCTATAAAATTCTAAACTATGTATAATAAAACTCACATAACTAAACAGTCTCCCCTAAAAATACTTTACCCTACAAAAGTAGGCTTCGAAGCATACACCCTCTATGCCACACACAATTAGATTAGTGGCATAAACAACATTTTGTGGCAAAATTTATGCATTTCGTAACTATACAAACTAATAAAATCTAAACATTGGTTAAAAATAACCATGTGTGAGGAGGCTGAGTGTTTATGCCACAATGTGTGTGTTTTGTCGATTTTCTAAAGCAAAATAATTTTGTGGCAAATTTTAACAAACATTTTTTTTGTATAACAAAAAAAAACTGATTGTGATGAGATTGATGTAGAAAAACTAAAGTGTTTGTTGCACTTGTGTCACATGAAACAGTATAAAATTTCAATAGAGTTCTTTTTTTTTGGTTAGTATGAAATTTAAGCCTTTTTAATTGAATTTTTTTGTTGAAAACTTAATTTTTTTTAAATCTACAGTCAGGCTCACACAGAAAAACAATTTTCTATAAATTATGTTGTGAAACAAACATGTTCATAGACATGTATTGTATGTTTGATACTAAATGTAAATATGTTTGTGTGTTTTTATATGTTCGACAACTAAAAGTATGCTTTTAATATTCCAAATTTATGTTCGAGTTAAACTTATACGTACACAGATACACATTGTTAGACAGACAAACATTTATTAAATGTCACTTTTACAAACAATTTAATTAGTAACTAATTTATAACAAAATTTAATTAACTTTAATTCACTTTTGAGTGCTTTTTGCTTTTGAAATAAATTCAAAAAAGGAAAACTTCAACTTTATAAACTACAATGTCTACATAAGAGTGCAAGTATCTATTAAATGAAAATGTTGTTTGTTTGCCACATAAAAACGTGACCAACATACAGATAACAATGTTTTGTAAAATATAAAAAAGGAGGGTTAAAAAAACGTTGCAAATGGACATACATCGCAAATTTAAAATAAAATTCAGTTTAAATGTTTAAAGCACACAACATACAGTAACAACATCTGACTTGTCAAAGCTGCTGAAATTATTCAAAGTCCTTATATGATTCAAATGAAAAAATAGTCTGCATAGGTCAGATTTTAGGCGCCTAAAAGTCTGCTGGTCTCCTTTACTCTAGCTGACTACAAATCCTCAACTACAAGCCTTAAGATGAATTCCTTGCACTCAAAATAAACAAAAAATTCTAACACTTGCATAGACATATTCAATACTGACAACAGATTTAAAAGAGAAAATTGTTATAAACAAACATAGACCAAACAAAATATTTCTAAATCAACTCTATCTATCATGTTAACTAATATTATCTATAGATATTTGCATACAGACAAACAAATACACCGATACATAGCTATAGTAAATTATATAAGTAAATACATATGTGTGTAAGTTTGAATTGATTTTATTTACACAACACCTTCAAGTTTACTTAACCATATTGCCTATTACCAAGAAAATACATTTACCTTTACAGTAGATTAGTTTAAATATACATATGTATGTCTTTATGTAGGGATTTCAATAGAATTGTCTATTTGAGCATCTTATATAGACGATTTACTTACAATCAATATATACATTTACACTTGTAAGTAGATTTACTTAAAGATTTTCTACTCACTTACCTTCAAAACTCTATTACTTACTTGTAGAGTAATTTTATGCTTTGGTCATGTCCTGTGATGATTTCTCTAAGCCTCAGTACTTAAGTGATAGAATTTTCGGGGGTTTTGCTTGGTACTAAATTCTCTGGTGTGTTAGAATTTAATTGATAGAAATTGATTGCAAGCATATATGTAAGTTTAAATTAGCAGGGCAAGAGAGAAATTGAATTTGTTGTCAAAGTTATTTAGCAAGAATTTTAAGATTTTTAAATTAAATTATTAAAAGAATTATTATATTTTCCTTTCTTGCAGATGGAAATATTTGGAGAATAATGAAAGCTGAAAAACTAAAAGCAAGGTAAGTCAAACATGTTTATAAATAATTACAAGCAAATTTAACTTTAATGATTTAGTTCATTACTAGTTCAGCTTCTGTTCTAGTTCTGTTCTAGTTCTGTTCTAGTTCTGTTCTAGTTCTGTTCTAGTTCTGTTCTAGTTCTGTTCTAGTTCTGTTCTAGTTCTGTTCTAGTTCTGTTCTAGTTCTGTTCTAGTTCTGTTCTAGTTCTGTTCTAGTTCTGTTCTAGTTCTGTTCTAGATCTGTTCTAGTTCTGTTCTAGTTCTGTTCTAGTTCTGTTCTAGTTCTGTTCTAGTTCTGTTCTAGTTCTGTTCTAGTTCTGTTCTAGTTCTGTTCTAGTTCTGTTCTAGTTCTGTTCTAGTTCTGTTCTAGTTCTGTTCTAGTTCTGTTCTAGTTCTGTTCTAGTTCTGTTCTAGTTCTGTTCTAGTTCTGTTCTAGTTCTGTTCTAGTTCTGTTCTAGTTCTGTTCTAGTTCTGTTCTAGTTCTGTTCTAGTTCTGTTCTAGTTCTGTTCTAGTTCTGTTCTAGTTCTGTTCTAGTTCTGTTCTAGTTCTGTTCTAGTTCTGTTCTAGTTCTGTTCTAGTTCTGTTCTAGTTCTGTTCTAGTTCTGTTCTAGTTCTGTTCTAGTTCTGTTCTAGTTCTGTTCTAGTTCTGTTCTAGTTCTGTTCTAGTTCTGTTCTAGTTCTGTTCTAGTTCTGTTCTAGTTCTGTTCTAGTTCTGTTCTAGTTCTGTTCTAGTTCTGTTCTAGTTCTGTTCTAGTTCTGTTCTAGTTCTGTTCTAGTTCTGTTCTAGTTCTGTTCTAGTTCTGTTCTAGTTCTGTTCTAGTTCTGTTCTAGTTCTGTTCTAGTTCTGTTCTAGTTCTGTTCTAGTTCTGTTCTAGTTCTGTTCTAGTTCTGTTCTAGTTCTGTTCTAGTTCTGTTCTAGTTCTGTTCTAGTTCTGTTCTAGTTCTGTTCTAGTTCTGTTCTAGTTCTGTTCTAGTTCTGTTCTAGTTCTGTTCTAGTTCTGTTCTAGTTCTGTTCTAGTTCTGTTCTAGTTCTGTTCTAGTTCTGTTCTAGTTCTGTTCTAGTTCTGTTCTAGTTCTGTTCTAGTTCTGTTCTAGTTCTGTTCTAGTTCTGTTCTAGTTCTGTTCTAGTTCTGTTCTAGTTCTGTTCTAGTTCTGTTCTAGTTCTGTTCTAGTTCTGTTCTAGTTCTGTTCTAGTTCTGTTCTAGTTCTGTTCTAGTTCTGTTCTAGTTCTGTTCTAGTTCTGTTCTAGTTCTGTTCTAGTTCTGTTCTAGTTCTGTTCTAGTTCTGTTCTAGTTCTGTTCTAGTTCTGTTCTAGTTCTGTTCTAGTTCTGTTCTAGTTCTGTTCTAGTTCTGTTCTAGTTCTGTTCTAGTTCTGTTCTAGTTCTGTTCTAGTTCTGTTCTAGTTCTGTTCTAGTTCTGTTCTAGTTCTGTTCTAGTTCTGTTCTAGTTCTGTTCTAGTTCTGTTCTAGTTCTGTTCTAGTTCTGTTCTAGTTCTGTTCTAGTTCTGTTCTAGTTCTGTTCTAGTTCTGTTCTAGTTCTGTTCTAGTTCTGTTCTAGTTCTGTTCTAGTTCTGTTCTAGTTCTGTTCTAGTTCTGTTCTAGTTCTGTTCTAGTTCTGTTCTAGTTCTGTTCTAGTTCTGTTCTAGTTCTGTTCTAGTTCTGTTCTAGTTCTGTTCTAGTTCTGTTCTAGTTCTGTTCTAGTTCTGTTCTAGTTCTGTTCTAGTTCTGTTCTAGTTCTGTTCTAGTTCTGTTCTAGTTCTGTTCTAGTTCTGTTCTAGTTCTGTTCTAGTTCTGTTCTAGTTCTGTTCTAGTTCTGTTCTAGTTCTGTTCTAGTTCTGTTCTAGTTCTGTTCTAGTTCTGTTCTAGTTCTGTTCTAGTTCTGTTCTAGTTCTGTTCTAGTTCTGTTCTAGTTCTGTTCTAGTTCTGTTCTAGTTCTGTTCTAGTTCTGTTCTAGTTCTGTTCTAGTTCTGTTCTAGTTCTGTTCTAATTCTGTTCTAGTTCTGTTCTAGTTCTAGTTCTAGTTCTGTTCTAGTTTTGTTATAATTCAGTTTTATATCAGTTCAAGTGCAGTTGTAAGATTTTTAAAACAATGGAAAAGTTGAAAACTAGTGAATTCGATTTCGTATTTTAATGGTTTATTTAACTGAGCAAAATCAAAAATTTCTTAACAACAAATTTTTGAAAAATTATTTTTACTTATTGCTTTAACTTCTTAATACTTTTATATGATCCCTAATTGGTATATTGTTTCCTTAGAACAAATATGAGAGGGATCATAAAAATCAGATATCAGCACATTGAGGGATGAGTAATATTTGTCTAAATATTTTCCTTGTCGGTTTTCTTAAACATACGAACATTTTCTATATAAGTGTATAATAAAAGCTTTAAAAATTTGTTCAATTATGTTTATTATTATACTCTCTCTCTCTCTGTTCCTTCCTGTTCCATATGTTTTCCCGTTCTTTTGTATTTACCAACACCGACATTTTAACATATTTTGCTTTTAAACATATTATTACATAAAAATAATTAAAAAGGATATGAAATTAATGCTTTCATTATATTTAACACGCAGCTAACAATATTTTCGCAGCTTCCACTTACTGGCTTCCTTGATCTCTACAGCAGACAAAAACCTATTTAGTTTTACAAACACACATATCTCTCGTATACTCCTAGAATTTATGTGCTTTTTATGGGATGTGTATACATAAAACAATATAATTATCTCAACATAATGTCAACAAACAAAGATTTAATTTTTCCACAAAACTTCACATGCTGTGAAAAAAAAGAAAAGCGAAAATATAGAGAAAAAAACAGCAAAAGAACATAAGTATTTCCCTTGCTAACTTGTTTGGTTTTCTTGTTTTTTGGTGAAATAAAAGTCTGTGTTTTTTCCACTTTAGCCACAAAATCACACATATGAGTGCTACAGATTCAAACACTGCCATATACACAAGTTAAAAGCAGCAGCTAATACCGTTACTTAACAACCAGCAGCTAAAGTCTAAAAGCCATACACACACTTTGTATTTATATACATACATACTTACACAGATACTCACTGACACACACACTCTCATTTGCTAGAATATTGTTGTTGGTTGGGAGTAGTACTTATCTAACTAAACGCTGCTATAAACTTAATGTAATAATTTCATTTTTTTTTTGGTTCGCTTCTCTTAACGAAAATTACAGCGAGTCGAGCAGAAATTGGAGAGTATTTTTTTGTTATTTTTATCAGCAATGAGCTGTGTGTGTCTTTAACAACAATTTAAAACTCATAATATTATGGAAAATGTTCCATAGCCCAGAGGGACAGGGCGTGTGCACGAGTTATGTAGAAAAAGTGCTTAAGGATAAGGGAAGGACACTAAGGATATTTAAGAAAATATTCAATTATATAGCCAGGCTGTTGTAAAGGTGTTTGGCTTTTGCCATCTGTATAGTACAAGGTTTCTAATTTTTTTGTACTTCTTACACCCAAATGTAATTTAATAAAGTACTTTAAAATGTGTTAACTGATAGGAATTTTTGTCTTAGTACCAGAATTAGTGCCTTCTTAACAAAATTTGTTCCAAAAATGCGTAAAACAAGAGTAAAATTTAATAAAGTTCTTAACAATTTTGTAACCAATTGACAAAGATAGCTAAAATATAGTCTTTGGAAAAAGTACCAAACATATGGTCAATTCACAAGGTCTCTTATCAGTCATATTGTCATAATGTTCTAATATATCATGACTCGGCAGCTCAACTTAACCGACTCTTAGGCATTCGACGCAGGTCTCTGCTGGTTTTTTTACGATAACACATTTTTAGCTTGAAAAACAATTATAACCATTCTGAAATATTAGGACATTATGACAATATGACTGATAAGAGACCTTGTGAATTGACCATATGTTTGGTACCTTGTGAATTGACCAATAGTACTTTATAAACAATTTTAATTCTTTACAACTACTTTTTTAATCATTTCATCAAATTTTTTTTTAAATACTGAAAGCAACAACTAGTTTTAATTAAAAGTACCAAAATTAGTACATTTAAAATATTTAAAATTAACTTATTTTTAGTATTACTTTCCAAATAAATAGTTATTTGTTTAACTTATTTAAAAAGTACTTTTCAGACAATTATTAATTTGGAAACAGAACCAAAAATTTAACTTTATGAAAGCTGTACTTTTTTAATCACTTTCTCACAATTTTCATAATTGCGTGAAGCCTATCTTAAAAAAGTATTTTTAATTAAAATAAAAGTGCCAAAATTAATTCCCTTTGAAAAAAGAACTTTTTAAAATAAATTTTTAAAGTTTAAAATTAGTATTTCTTACGTTCTATGTATTTATTAGCATCATCTGGAAAAAGTACTTCTATTTAGAATGAAAAATTTATGAAATTTGTAACTTTTGGAAAAAAGTACTTTTTCAAAAATAGTTCCTTTTACAAAAAAGTACTTTTTAAACAAAATTGTTATAAGTTAAATAGAACCAAATTTAATACATATACTATTGTAAAACAAATACCAAAAAAATTCTTTATGACAAAAGTACTTTTTCGAATCATGTTTGTTATTGGTCACTTATTTTCATTTTCTTTATTATAGAAAGTACATTCTGAAAAAAGTACTTTTAATAAGACAAAGAACAATATAGAAACTTTTTAAAAAAAGTACTTTTTCAAGCAATTATTATTTTATTAATTTTATGTCTATTGTTTATAATTAAAAAAGTACCAAAAATAGTATTTTATGAAAAAAGTACTTTTTAGGATGATTTCTTAATACTTTTTTCACAATTCTTGTAATTATTTTAGGAAAAAGTTGATTTTTAGACAACATTTTAAAAGTTAAAATTTTGTAAATAAAAGTTCATTTTAGGAAAAAGTACATTTTTAAACAACATTTTAAAAGTTACCAAAAAAGTACCGAATAGAATTCTTTGTGAAAAAAGTACCATATTTAATATTCAAATAAAATAACAATGACAAATGTTATTTTATTTGAATATTAAATATGTTTATAACAAAAGTACCAAAAAAATAGCACTTTGTTAAAAAAGTAATTTTTATATAAAATTTTAAAAGCTAAAAATTAATAATGAAATTTCTAAAAAGAGTTATTTATGAAAAATATAATTTTACAATCATGTTTGGTCATTGATTAAAATTTTATTAAATTTTTTACAGAAAGATCTACATAACGATCTTTAATCTTAACATTAACAGAAAAGGTCCAAAATAGTACTTTTTAACAAAATCTCAATAAGTCACATTAATATAAAAGTATAAAAATTAATACATTTTAGGAAAAAGTACATTTTTAAACAACATTTTAAAAGTTACCAAAAAAGTACCGAATAGAATACTTTTTGAAAAAAGTACCAGGTTTGTCATTGATCTTATATTTCAATATTAAATATGCTTATAACAATAGTACCAAAAAATAGCACTTTGTGAAAAAAGTACTTTTTATATAAAAATTAATAATGAAATTTCTAAAAAGAGTTATTTATGAAAAATATAATTTTGTAATCGTGTTTGGTCATTGATTAAAATTTTATTAAATTTATTACAGAAAGATCTACATAACGATCTTTTAATAGAAATAGTACTTTTTAACAAAATCTAAATAAGTCACATTAATATTCAGAACATGTAGTATTTATGAAAAAGTACTTTTTTAATAACATTTAAGACATTTGATTACCCGCCGAAATTCTTTTAATGCACAAATCTTTCTAAAAAAGCGCTTTTATTAAATTAAAGGTACTTAAATAAGTATCTTTTGAAAATATTACATTTTTAAAAAATATTAGGTACTTTTAAGAATAAATTTGAAATAAACTTTTTTAAAATCTATTTTAAAGGCATATTTCACACTCACATAAATAAATTTCTTTTCAAAATTAAAAATTTTTTTTTTTTAATTTTCCAAAATTTTTTAAATTGGATTTAGATTTTGGCTTAGTATAGATTTTTATACCCTACACCACCATAGTGGGGAGGGTATTATGCGTTTGTGCAGATGTTTGTAACGCCCAAAAATATTAGTCTAACACTCACCTTAAAGTATACCGATCGAATCACTTTCTGAGTCGATTAAACGATGTCCGTCTGGTCGGCTGGCTGGCTGGCTGGCTGGCTGGCTGGCTGGCTGGCTGGCTGGCTGTCCATGTAAACATTGTGCGCAGAGTACAGGTCGCAATTTTGAAGATATTTCGATCAAATTTGTACATGTAATATTTTTTTGGCCCAAGGACCAAGCCTATTGAAACTGGCTGAAATCGGTCCATTATTTCACCTAGCCCTCATACAAATGTCCTTCCAAATTGGACTTTATCCGTCATAAATGTTTAATTTATTAATGTATCTCTACAAATTACGTTCCAAATAAGTTTTATATATACAAAATTTATGTCACCAAATTTTGTTACGATCGGTCCATAATTAGTCATAGCTCCCATATAGACCCGCTTCCGAAAATCACTTAAACATGCATAAATCTCTTAAAAATGTTGGTATATACACAAAATTCAACATAAATAACTTTCATATAGACACAAATCACTTGACCAAATTTCATGGTGATCGGTCCATAATTGGTCATAGCCCCCATATAAGGCCCACTTCCGAAAATCACTCAAAAATACAAATTATTGAAATTTTAAAAGAAAAATGTTTTTGCTCTTTTACTTAGTGTCAGGCTTGACCGACCATACTTTCTTACTTGTTTAATATAATTTTTTTAAATTTCAAATTTTTACCTTAACAAATATATTAAAAAGGATTTAGACTTTCTTCGCTACACTTCCCCCTATACACTCTTTAATAAATACCCAACACACCCCATCAAATTACCACTAAAAAATAAACACATACATACTTACAAACAAAAAAATAACAACGCTTTTTGTTGGCTGGCATCTGATGCCCTCCGGCTAAAAACAACAGCTTCACATGACTACACAGGAAATGAAAATAAAATATGCCAAAAAATATAACAAAATTGCTTTTTTACCTTTTACTCTTCTTGTGTTGTTTTTTGTTAAGGGGAGGGGTGGTTGTTTTTAAGTCTTGTAAGATTACTACATCTTGTTGTTCTTACATGGCAAATTATATATATTTACTAATATTAGAAATTGTTTAAAGCTATTTTGAGCCACCACCATTTTAATGTTGCTGCTGCCGCTGAAATTTTTGTCTATTTATGTTAATAAACTAAAGAGCTGTCTTTATATCTTTTCGTGTGTCTACAAAATTTTTGGTGGCAACTGAAAGTAGGAGGGGATTCCTTACGGCTAAATAGTAGCTGGGTGTAAATGTGGGTTTCGTATTATTTGTTATAAAGAAGTTATAATACTTTACAATGCCACTCATATTAGCACGTGCTAATGAGCAATTTTGTAAAGTGATAAGATTGTTTTTTTGGAAAATATATTTACACTTTCTTTTTATATACATAGGGATTTTCAAGAGGGTTGTGTTTTAGAAAAAGGCTGCTGAGGGGGTGAAATTGAGTTTTGTTGCAATATATGCTAAATTGTTCTAGAGGTTTGTTAAATGCTAAATACTAAAATGATAATTAAGCTCAATGTCTGTTTTATTAAAAGGAAAATTAAAGCTTTCTAAAATCACCAAATCAGTTATAAAAATGCTAGTAGCAAATGAACTTACAAGCATAAAAGCCTATATGATATCTCTTTAAAGCCGCCTTAAATCCTACGCCTGGTTGACAATATAGAAAAACACCTTAAATAAAATGAAATCAGCCTGCTGGAAAAAACTGTCATAATACCCACCATAAATCTTATTTTCATACCTCATTTTTATCTTTATTCCTTCTTGTTAAACATCCAAAAAAAAGTGTGTAAATATCTAACACACCCTACAAAAAACACGATTTTTAGATAATTCTTACAACAGTTTTTCACTTGCCCATATTTGCACATATTTGGTAGCTAAAAGGTAAACAGCAAGGAAATCCACTTCCCACCTACCTCCACCTAAACAATTATTTAGATGTTTTTTCATTCTTTGCTATACTTTCCGCAAATAATTTGTTTGTTTATATTATATCCTGGCTACAACTGAAGGCGTCTTAACATAAAATCAAGGGAGTTATTGTATAAATTGTCTTAAGCAAATATTTTTCCAGAAATTTTGTGTTAAAATATTTTATAGTTGTAAAGGGAATTTTTTAATCTTATTTTAAAGATGTTTAAAATATTTCCAGGCTCTTTAAGTTAGCTGAAACTAAGGTTTTGTTACAGCAATTTGTTTTCATGTTTTTATTAGAAAATATATAGCGTTATTACAGAAGTTGTAACCCTCATTGGTGCAAAAGGTTATTTGATTTTGTTTTTATGGTTTCCACCTTTTTATATATTTTATGCCTCACTTTTGCCGCATATTAGATACTATTACATTTTAATGATGTTATTGTGATTTTGTTTTCTGTTTTTTCTCCCCTTGAAAGTAAGTATTTGCTGTTCTTGGATAGAATTCCATTTAGTGTAACTTAATTATTATGTTTATTATATCCGGAGGGTGGCAAAAGGTTTTACGATGTTGGTAATTTGTTATTAAAAATATGAACATTTTTGGTAACTGTATTTTATTTGAAAATAAAGTTAAATGGTGGATAAAATATTTTCCAAATTTGTTATGGGAATGAAAAGAAAAATTTTCATTTTATAAACTTCTTAAGAAACTTTTTGGAAAATAGCTTAATACAGGACTCATTTTCTATAGAAAATTGCGTCCTCAACAAGGACTCATTTTCTATAGATAATTGTGTCCTCAACAAGGACTCATTTTCTATAGATAATTGTGTCCTCAACAAGGACTCATTTTCTATAGATAATTGTGTCCTCAACAAGGACTCATTTTCTATAGAAAATTGTGTCCTCAACAAGGACTCATTTTCTATAGAAAATTGTGTCCTCAACAAGGACTCATTTTCTATAGAAAATTGTGTCCTCAACAAGGACTCATTTTCTATAGAAAATTGTGTCCTCAACAAGGACTCATTTTCTATAGAAAATTGTGTCCTCAACAAGGACTAATTTTCTATAGAAAATTGTGTCCTCAACAAGGACTCATTTTCTATAGAAAATTGCGTCCTCAACAAGGACTCATTTTCTATAGAAAATCGTGTCCTCAACAAGGACTCATTTTCTATAGAAGATCGTGTCCTCAACAAGGACTCATTTTCTGTAGAAAATCGTGTCCTCAACAACGACTCATTTTCTATAGAAAATTGTGTCCTCAACAAGGACTCATTTTCTATAGAAAATTGTGTCCTCAACAAGAACTCATTTTCTATAGAAAATTGTGTCCTCAACAAGGACTCATTTTCTATAGAAACTTGTGTCCTCAACAAGGACTCATTTTCTATAGAAAATTGTTTCCTCAACAGGACTAATTTTCTATAGAAAATTGTTTCCTCAACAGGACTCATTTTCTATAGAAAATTGTTTCCTCAACGGGACTCATTTTCTATAGAAAATTGTTTCCTCAACAGCACTCATTTTCTATAGAAAATTGTTTCCTCAACAGGACTCATTTTCTATAGAAAATTTTTTCCTCAACAGGACTCATTTTCTATAGAAAATTTTTTCCTCAACAGGACTCATTTTCTATAGAAAATTGTTTCCTCAACAGGACTCATTTTCTATAGAAAATTGTTTCCTCAAAACCACTGATTTTCTGTAGAAAACTAAGTCCACGATGTAACTGATTTTATCTTTCAAATGTACATTATTATGCATTAAAGGATGTCATTGTCAATTTCTTTCTTTTTTTTAACTTTAATCAACTACAATTCTATTTGATCATTTATATTCTTAACTGTTTTTCATTCCTTTTTCTCCAACAAACTCCACACCGAGTATAAAAACCGCCATTAACACATCATTGACCAAAATCATTTATTGTCTCCTACGTTTTTTTTCCAATTTATTCATTCTCCCAATCAAAAGAAAAAAACGTAATAAAAACAATACCTTTAGATAAATTTATTTCTTACTTGAAATAACAGCATACACCAACTACAATATTTAAATCATTTTGGTATCAATTGAATTAAATTGTCTTGCTGGAGGATTATGTGGTGAACTGTCGTTTGTTTTCATTGCTGCTGGACCACCACTGCCAGCAACAATAAAACACCTTTAACCTGGCTAGATGGTGCTCCCACCATCACCATTACCACCTTTGACTTAATATTAACATTATTTTAAGGTTTTATTACATTTTTTCCACTGATTTCTCTTTTTTGCTTTTCTCTTTTATTTATTTGAAGTTAACCATTTTTTTCTTTCGTTAAATACTCACTCCCTAGAATCTTAAGTTTAAGCAGAAAAAAAGGTAAAAATTCCAAATGGTTTTAGATGGTCAGTGGAATTAATGTTGGCTTAAGCTTAACATGAG